>NW_026735189.1:0-159000 GCF_949786415.1 Peromyscus eremicus | reverse complement strand
TCTGTTCCCAGCAATTACAGTGCATTGGACTGAATAGGAGCTACTGTTCTTCTCAGTTTCCTAAGCAGAGTGGAACTAGATATGGTCCATGTGTGTAGGAAGCACAGTTCTTTTATTCTGAGCAAGCTCACTGTTTGTACCCCATAGGAAACACAGTGGAGTAGAAGTGTGCTCTTTTTTCAAAAGCAGAGTGTGTTTCATGTAAGGCGAGCTAGCATTTCTTTCCCAGTCCTAAATAGAGTTGAATCACATGCAGTTTCTGGTCCTACGAGCAAGAGTTGTTTTCTGGTAAGGAAAGTCACTATTGCGCTCCCATTGCCATACACAGTGCAAATGATACTCGCGTCTGTTCCCAGCAAGTACAGGGTATCGGACTGAAGAGGAAGTACTGTTCTTGTCAGTTTCCTAAGCAGAGTTGAACTAGTTATGGCCCGTGTGTAGGAAGCACAGTTCTTTTGTTCTGTGGAAGCTCACTGTTCTGGCCCTATAGGAAACACAGTAGAGTAGAAGAGTGCTCTTTTCTCTAAAGCAGAGTGTGCTTCTTGTAAGGCGAGCTAGCGTTTGTTTCCCAGTCCTAAATGGAGTTGAATCTCATGCAGTTTCTAGTCCTACGAACAAGAGTTGTTTTATGGTAAGAAGAGTCACTATTGCACTGCCATTGCCATACACAGGACAAATAGCAATGGCGTCTGTTCCCAGCAAGTACAGTGTATTGGACTGAAGAGGATCTACTGTTCCTGTCAGGTTCCTAAGCAGAATAGAACTAGATATGGCCGTGTGTGTAGGAAGCACAGTTTTTTTGTTCTGAGCAAGCTCACTGTTCGGACCCCATAGGAAACACAGTAGAGTAGAAGAGTGCTTTTTTCTCAAAAGCAGAGTGTGTTTCTTGTAAGGCGAGCTAGTGTTTGTTTCCCTTTCCTAAATGGAGTTGAATCACATGCAGTTTCTGGTCCTACGAGCAAGAGTTGTTTTCTGGTAAGGAAAGTCACTATTGTGTTCCCATTGCCATACACAGTGCAAATAGCCCTCCCGTCTGTTCCCAGCAAGTACAGTGTATTGGAATGAAGAGGAGCTACTCTTCTTCTCAGTTTCCTAAGCAGAGTTGAACTAGATATGGCCCGTGTGTAGGAAGCACAGTTCTTTTTTTCTGAGCAAGCTCACTGTTCTGGCCCTATAGGAAATACAGTAGAGTAGAAGAGTGCTCTTTTCTCTAAAGCAGAGTGTGTTTCTTGTAAGGCGAGCTTGCGTTTGTTTCCCAGTCCTAAATGGAGTGGAATCACATGCAGTTTCTGGTCCTACGAACAAGAGTTGTTTTCTGGTAAGGAAAGCCACTATTGCGCTCCCATTGCCATACACAGTGCAAATAGCACATGCGTCTGTTCCCAGCAAGTACAGTGTATTGGAGTGAAGAGGAGCTACTGTTCTTGTCATTTTCCTAAGCAGAGTTGAACTAGATATGGTCCGTGTGTGTAGGAAGAACAGTTCTTTTGTTCTGGGCAAGCTCACAGTTTGGACCCCATAGGAAACTCAGTAGAGTAGAAGAGTGCTCTTTTCTCTAAAGCAGAGTGTGTTTCTTGTAAGGAGAACTAGCGTTTGTTTCCCAGTTTTAAATGGAGTTGAATCCCATGCAGTTTCTGGTACTACGATCAAGAGTTGTTTTCTGGTAAGAAGAGTCACTATTGCACTGCCATTGCCATAGACAGGACAAATAGCACTGGCGTCTGTTCGCAGCCAATACAGTGTATTGGACTGAAGAGGATCTACTGTTCTTGTCAGGTTCCTAAGCAGACTTGAAGTAGATATGGCCGTGTGTGTAGGAAGCACAGTTTTTTTGTTCTGAGCAAGCTCACTGTTCGGACCCCATAGGAAACACAGTAGAGTAGAAGAGTGCTTTTTTCTCAAAAGCAGAGTGTGTTTCTTGTAAGGCGAGCTAGTGTTTGTTTCCCTTTCCTAAATGGAGTTGAATCACATGCAGTTTTTTGTCCTACGAGGAAGAGTTGTTTTCTGGTAAGAAGAGTCACTATTGCGATCCAAATGCCTTATACAATGCAAATAGCACTCGCATCTGTTCCCAGCAATTACAGTGCATTGGACTGAATAGGAGCTACTGTTCTTCTCAGTTTCCTAAGCAGAGTGGAACTAGATATGGTCCATGTGTGTAGGAAGCACAGTTCTTTTATTCTGAGCAAGCTCACTGTTTGTACCCCATAGGAAACACAGTGGAGTAGAAGTGTGCTCTTTTTTCAAAAGCAGAGTGTGTTTCATGTAAGGCGAGCTAGGATTTGTTTCCCAGTCCTAAATAGAGTTGAATCACATGCAGTTTCTGGTCCTACGAACAAGAGTTGTTTTCTTGTAAGGAAAGCCACTATTGCGCTCCCATTGCCATACACAGTGCAAATAGCACATGCGTCTGTTCCCAGCAAGTACAGTGTATTGGAGTGAAGAGGAGCTACTGTTCTTGTCATTTTCCTAAGCAGAGTTGAACTAGATATGGTCCGTGTGTGTAGGAAGAACAGTTCTTTTGTTCTGGGCAAGCTCACAGTTTGGACCCCATAGGAAACTCAGTAGAGTAGAAGAGTGCTCTTTTCTCTAAAGCAGAGTGTGTTTCTTGTAAGGAGAACTAGCGTTTGTTTCCCAGTTTTAAATGGAGTTGAATCCCATGCAGTTTCTGGTACTATGATCAAGAGTTGTTTTCTGGTAAGAAGAGTCACTATTGCACTGCCATTGCCATAGACAGGACAAATAGCACTGGCGTCTGTTCGCAGCCAATACAGTGTATTGGACTGAAGAGGATCTACTGTTCTTGTCAGGTTCCTAAGCAGACTTGAAGTAGATATGGCCGTGTGTGTAGGAAGCACAGTTTTTTTGTTCTGAGCAAGCTCACTGTTCGGACCCCATAGGAAACACAGTAGAGTAGAAGAGTGCTTTTTTCTCAAAAGCAGAGTGTGTTTCTTGTAAGGCGAGCTAGTGTTTGTTTCCCTTTCCTAAATGGAGTTGAATCACATGCAGTTTCTGGTCCTACGAGCAAGAGTTGTTTTCTGGTAAGGAAAGTCACTATTGTGTTCCCATTGCCATACACAGTGCAAATAGCCCTCCCGTCTGTTCCCAGCAAGTACAGTGTATTGGAATGAAGAGGAGCTACTCTTCTTCTCAGTTTCCTAAGCAGAGTTGAACTAGATATGGCCCGTGTGTAGGAAGCACAGTTCTTTTTTTCTGAGCAAGCTCACTGTTCTGGCCCTATAGGAAATACAGTAGAGTAGAAGAGTGCTCTTTTCTCTAAAGCAGAGTGTGTTTCTTGTAAGGCGAGCTTGCGTTTGTTTCCCAGTCCTAAATGGAGTGGAATCACATGCAGCTTCTGGTCCTACGAGCAAGAGTTGTTTTCTGGTAAGGAAAGTCACTATTGTGCTCCCATTTCCATACACAGTGCAAATAGCACATGCGTCTGTTCCCAGCAAGTACAGTGTATTGGACTGAAGAGGAGCTACTGTTCTTGTCAGTTTCCTAAGCAGAGTTGAACTAGATATGGTCCGTGTGTGTAGGAAGAACAGTTCTTTTGTTCTGGGCAAGCTCACAGTTTGGACCCCATAGGAAACACAGTAGAGTAGACGAGTGCTCTTTTCTCTAAAGCAGAGTGTGTTTCTTGTAAGGAGAACTAGTGTTTGTTTCCCAGTTTCAAATGGAGTTGAATCCCATGCAGTTTCTGGTACTACGATCAAGAGTTGTTTTCTGGTAAGAAGAGTCACTATTGCACTGCCATTGCCATAGACAGGACTAATAGCACTGGCATCTGTTCGCAGCAAATACAGTGTATTGGACTGAAGAGGATCTACTGTTCTTGTCAGGTTCCTAAGCAGACTTGAAGTAGATATGGCCGTGTGTGTAGGAAGCACAGTTTTTTTGTTCTGAGCAAGCTCACTGTTCGGACCCCATAGGAAACACAGTAGAGTAGAAGAGTGCTTTTTTCTCAAAAGCAGAGTGTGTTTCTTGTAAGGCGAGCTAGTGTTTGTTTCCCTTTCCTAAATGGAGTTGAATCACATGCAGTTTCTGGTCCTACGAGCAAGAGTTGTTTTCTGGTAAGGAAAGTCACTATTGTGTTCCCATTGCCATACACAGTGCAAATAGCCCTCCCGTCTGTTCCCAGCAAGTACAGTGTATTGGAATGAAGAGGAGCTACTCTTCTTCTCAGTTTCCTAAGCAGAGTTGAACTAGCTATGGCCCGTGTGTAGGAAGCACATTTCTTTTTTTCTGAGCAAGCTCACTGTTCTGGCCCTATAGGAAATACAGTAGAGTAGAAGAGTGCTCTTTTCTCTAAAGCAGATTGTGTTTCTTGTAAGGCGAGCTTGCGTTTGTTTCCCAGTCCTAAATGGAGTGGAATCACATGCAGTTTCTGGTCCTACGAACAAGAGTTGTTTTCTGGTAAGGAAAGCCACTATTGCGCTCCCATTGCCATAAACAGTGCAAATAGCACATGCGTCTGTTCCCAGCAAGTACAGTGTATTGGAGTGAAGAGGAGCTACTGTTCTTGTCATTTTCCTAAGCAGAGTTGAACTAGATATGGTCCGTGTGTGTAGGAAGAACAGTTCTTTTGTTCTGGGCAAGCTCACAGTTTGGACCCCATAGGAAACTCAGTAGAGTAGAAGAGTGCTCTTTTCTCTAAAGCAGAGTGTGTTTCTTGTAAGGAGAACTAGCGTTTGTTTCCCAGTTTTAAATGGAGTTGAATCCCATGCAGTTTCTGGTACTACGATCAAGAGTTGTTTTCTGGTAAGAAGAGTCACTATTGCACTGCCATTGCCATAGACAGGACAAATAGCACTGGCGTCTGTTCGCAGCCAATACAGTGTATTGGACTGAAGAGGATCTACTGTTCTTGTCAGGTTCCTAAGCAGACTTGAAGTAGATATGGCCGTGTGTGTAGGAAGCACAGTTTTTTTGTTCTGAGCAAGCTCACTGTTCAGACCCCATAGGAAACACAGTAGAGTAGAAGAGTGCTTTTTTCTCAAAAGCAGAGTGTGTTTCTTGTAAGGCGAGCTAGTGTTTGTTTCCCTTTCCTAAATGGAGTTGAATCACATGCAGTTTTTTGTCCTACGAGGAAGAGTTGTTTTCTGGTAAGAAGAGTCACTATTGCGATCCAAATGCCTTATACAATGCAAATAGCACTCGCATCTGTTCCCAGCAATTACAGTGCATTGGACTGAATAGGAGCTACTGTTCTTCTCAGTTTCCTAAGCAGAGTGGAACTAGATATGGTCCATGTGTGTAGGAAGCACAGTTCTTTTATTCTGAGCAAGCTCACTGTTTGTACCCCATAGGAAACACAGTGGAGTAGAAGTGTGCTCTTTTTTCAAAAGCAGAGTGTGTTTCATGTAAGGCGAGCTAGGATTTGTTTCCCAGTCCTAAATAGAGTTGAATCACATGCAGTTTCTGGTCCTACGAACAAGAGTTGTTTTCTGGTAAGGAAAGCCACTATTGCGCTCCCATTGCCATACACAGTGCAAATAGCACATGCGTCTGTTCCCAGCAAGTACAGTGTATTGGAGTGAAGAGGAGCTACTGTTCTTGTCATTTTCCTAAGCAGAGTTGAACTAGATATGGTCCGTGTGTGTAGGAAGAACAGTTCTTTTGTTCTGGGCAAGCTCACAGTTTGGACCCCATAGGAAACTCAGTAGAGTAGAAGAGTGCTCTTTTCTCTAAAGCAGAGTGTGTTTCTTGTAAGGAGAACTAGCGTTTGTTTCCCAGTTTTAAATGGAGTTGAATCCCATGCAGTTTCTGGTACTATGATCAAGAGTTGTTTTCTGGTAAGAAGAGTCACTATTGCACTGCCATTGCCATAGACAGGACAAATAGCACTGGCGTCTGTTCGCAGCCAATACAGTGTATTGGACTGAAGAGGATCTACTGTTCTTGTCAGGTTCCTAAGCAGACTTGAAGTAGATATGGCCGTGTGTGTAGGAAGCACAGTTTTTTTGTTCTGAGCAAGCTCACTGTTCGGACCCCATAGGAAACACAGTAGAGTAGAAGAGTGCTTTTTTCTCAAAAGCAGAGTGTGTTTCTTGTAAGGCGAGCTAGTGTTTGTTTCCCTTTCCTAAATGGAGTTGAATCACATGCAGTTTCTGGTCCTACGAGCAAGAGTTGTTTTCTGGTAAGGAAAGTCACTATTGTGTTCCCATTGCCATACACAGTGCAAATAGCCCTCCCGTCTGTTCCCAGCAAGTACAGTGTATTGGAATGAAGAGGAGCTACTCTTCTTCTCAGTTTCCTAAGCAGAGTTGAACTAGATATGGCCCGTGTGTAGGAAGCACAGTTCTTTTTTTCTGAGCAAGCTCACTGTTCTGGCCCTATAGGAAATACAGTAGAGTAGAAGAGTGCTCTTTTCTCTAAAGCAGAGTGTGTTTCTTGTAAGGCGAGCTTGCGTTTGTTTCCCAGTCCTAAATGGAGTGGAATCACATGCAGCTTCTGGTCCTACGAGCAAGAGTTGTTTTCTGGTAAGGAAAGTCACTATTGTGCTCCCATTTCCATACACAGTGCAAATAGCACATGCGTCTGTTCCCAGCAAGTACAGTGTATTGGACTGAAGAGGAGCTACTGTTCTTGTCAGTTTCCTAAGCAGAGTTGAACTAGATATGGTCCGTGTGTGTAGGAAGAACAGTTCTTTTGTTCTGGGCAAGCTCACAGTTTGGACCCCATAGGAAACACAGTAGAGTAGACGAGTGCTCTTTTCTCTAAAGCAGAGTGTGTTTCTTGTAAGGAGAACTAGTGTTTGTTTCCCAGTTTCAAATGGAGTTGAATCCCATGCAGTTTCTGGTACTACGATCAAGAGTTGTTTTCTGGTAAGAAGAGTCACTATTGCACTGCCATTGCCATAGACAGGACTAATAGCACTGGCATCTGTTCGCAGCAAATACAGTGTATTGGACTGAAGAGGATCTACTGTTCTTGTCAGGTTCCTAAGCAGACTTGAAGTAGATATGGCCGTGTGTGTAGGAAGCACAGTTTTTTTGTTCTGAGCAAGCTCACTGTTCGGACCCCATAGGAAACACAGTAGAGTAGAAGAGTGCTTTTTTCTCAAAAGCAGAGTGTGTTTCTTGTAAGGCGAGCTAGTGTTTGTTTCCCTTTCCTAAATGGAGTTGAATCACATGCAGTTTCTGGTCCTACGAGCAAGAGTTGTTTTCTGGTAAGGAAAGTCACTATTGTGTTCCCATTGCCATACACAGTGCAAATAGCCCTCCCGTCTGTTCCCAGCAAGTACAGTGTATTGGAATGAAGAGGAGCTACTCTTCTTCTCAGTTTCCTAAGCAGAGTTGAACTAGATATGGCCCGTGTGTAGGAAGCACAGTTCTTTTTTTCTGAGCAAGCTCACTGTTCTGGCCCTATAGGAAATACAGTAGAGTAGAAGAGTGCTCTTTTCTCTAAAGCAGAGTGTGTTTCTTGTAAGGCGAGCTTGCGTTTGTTTCCCAGTCCTAAATGGAGTGGAATCACATGCAGTTTCTGGTCCTACGAACAAGAGTTGTTTTCTGGTAAGGAAAGCCACTATTGCGCTCCCATTGCCATACACAGTGCAAATAGCACATGCGTCTGTTCCCAGCAAGTACAGTGTATTGGAGTGAAGAGGAGCTACTGTTCTTGTCATTTTCCTAAGCAGAGTTGAACTAGATATGGTCCGTGTGTGTAGGAAGAACAGTTCTTTTGTTCTGGGCAAGCTCACAGTTTGGACCCCATAGGAAACTCAGTAGAGTAGAAGAGTGCTCTTTTCTCTAAAGCAGAGTGTGTTTCTTGTAAGGAGAACTAGCGTTTGTTTCCCAGTTTTAAATGGAGTTGAATCCCATGCAGTTTCTGGTACTACGATCAAGAGTTGTTTTCTGGTAAGAAGAGTCACTATTGCACTGCCATTGCCATAGACAGGACAAATAGCACTGGCGTCTGTTCGCAGCCAATACAGTGTATTGGACTGAAGAGGATCTACTGTTCTTGTCAGGTTCCTAAGCAGACTTGAAGTAGATATGGCCGTGTGTGTAGGAAGCACAGTTTTTTTGTTCTGAGCAAGCTCACTGTTCGGACCCCATAGGAAACACAGTAGAGTAGAAGAGTGCTTTTTTCTCAAAAGCAGAGTGTGTTTCTTGTAAGGCGAGCTAGTGTTTGTTTCCCTTTCCTAAATGGAGTTGAATCACATGCAGTTTTTTGTCCTACGAGGAAGAGTTGTTTTCTGGTAAGAAGAGTCACTATTGCGATCCAAATGCCTTATACAATGCAAATAGCACTCGCATCTGTTCCCAGCAATTACAGTGCATTGGACTGAATAGGAGCTTACTGTTCTTCTCAGTTTCCTAAGCAGAGTGGAACTAGATATGGTCCATGTGTGTAGGAAGCATAGTTCTTTTATTCTGAGCAAGCTCACTGTTTGTACCCCATAGGAAACACAGTGGAGTAGAAGTGTGCTCTTTTTTCAAAAGCAGAGTGTGTTTCATGTAAGGCGAGCTAGGATTTGTTTCCCAGTCCTAAATAGAGTTGAATCACATGCAGTTTCTGGTCCTACGAACAAGAGTTGTTTTCTGGTAAGGAAAGCCACTATTGCGCTCCCATTGCCATACACAGTGCAAATAGCACATGCGTCTGTTCCCAGCAAGTACAGTGTATTGGAGTGAAGAGGAGCTACTGTTCTTGTCATTTTCCTAAGCAGAGTTGAACTAGATATGGTCCGTGTGTGTAGGAAGAACAGTTCTTTTGTTCTGGGCAAGCTCACAGTTTGGACCCCATAGGAAACTCAGTAGAGTAGAAGAGTGCTCTTTTCTCTAAAGCAGAGTGTGTTTCTTGTAAGGAGAACTAGCGTTTGTTTCCCAGTTTTAAATGGAGTTGAATCCCATGCAGTTTCTGGTACTATGATCAAGAGTTGTTTTCTGGTAAGAAGAGTCACTATTGCACTGCCATTGCCATAGACAGGACAAATAGCACTGGCGTCTGTTCGCAGCCAATACAGTGTATTGGACTGAAGAGGATCTACTGTTCTTGTCAGGTTCCTAAGCAGACTTGAAGTAGATATGGCCGTGTGTGTAGGAAGCACAGTTTTTTTGTTCTGAGCAAGCTCACTGTTCGGACCCCATAGGAAACACAGTAGAGTAGAAGAGTGCTTTTTTCTCAAAAGCAGAGTGTGTTTCTTGTAAGGCGAGCTAGTGTTTGTTTCCCTTTCCTAAATGGAGTTGAATCACATGCAGTTTCTGGTCCTACGAGCAAGAGTTGTTTTCTGGTAAGGAAAGTCACTATTGTGTTCCCATTGCCATACACAGTGCAAATAGCCCTCCCGTCTGTTCCCAGCAAGTACAGTGTATTGGAATGAAGAGGAGCTACTCTTCTTCTCAGTTTCCTAAGCAGAGTTGAACTAGATATGGCCCGTGTGTAGGAAGCACAGTTCTTTTTTTCTGAGCAAGCTCACTGTTCTGGCCCTATAGGAAATACAGTAGAGTAGAAGAGTGCTCTTTTCTCTAAAGCAGAGTGTGTTTCTTGTAAGGCGAGCTTGCGTTTGTTTCCCAGTCCTAAATGGAGTGGAATCACATGCAGCTTCTGGTCCTACGAGCAAGAGTTGTTTTCTGGTAAGGAAAGTCACTATTGTGCTCCCATTTCCATACACAGTGCAAATAGCACATGCGTCTGTTCCCAGCAAGTACAGTGTATTGGACTGAAGAGGAGCTACTGTTCTTGTCAGTTTCCTAAGCAGAGTTGAACTAGATATGGTCCGTGTGTGTAGGAAGAACAGTTCTTTTGTTCTGGGCAAGCTCACAGTTTGGACCCCATAGAAAACACAGTAGAGTAGACGAGTGCTCTTTTCTCTAAAGCAGAGTGTGTTTCTTGTAAGGAGAACTAGTGTTTGTTTCCCAGTTTCAAATGGAGTTGAATCCCATGCAGTTTCTGGTACTACGATCAAGAGTTGTTTTCTGGTAAGAAGAGTCACTATTGCACTGCCATTGCCATAGACAGGACTAATAGCACTGGCATCTGTTCGCAGCCAATACAGTGTATTGGACTGAAGAGGATCTACTGTTCTTGTCAGGTTCCTAAGCAGACTTGAAGTAGATATGGCCGTGTGTGTAGGAAGCACAGTTTTTTTGTTCTGAGCAAGCTCACTGTTCGGACCCCATAGGAAACACAGTAGAGTAGAAGAGTGCTTTTTTCTCAAAAGCAGAGTGTGTTTCTTGTAAGGCGAGCTAGTGTTTGTTTCCCTTTCCTAAATGGAGTTGAATCACATGCAGTTTCTGGTCCTACGAGCAAGAGTTGTTTTCTGGTAAGGAAAGTCACTATTGTGTTCCCATTGCCATACACAGTGCAAATAGCCCTCCCGTCTGTTCCCAGCAAGTACAGTGTATTGGAATGAAGAGGAGCTACTCTTCTTCTCAGTTTCCTAAGCAGAGTTGAACTAGATATGGCCCGTGTGTAGGAAGCACAGTTCTTTTTTTCTGAGCAAGCTCACTGTTCTGGCCCTATAGGAAATACAGTAGAGTAGAAGAGTGCTCTTTTCTCTAAAGCAGAGTGTGTTTCTTGTAAGGCGAGCTTGCGTTTGTTTCCCAGTCCTAAATGGAGTGGAATCACATGCAGCTTCTGGTCCTACGAGCAAGAGTTGTTTTCTGGTAAGGAAAGTCACTATTGTGCTCCCATTTCCATACACAGTGCAAATAGCACATGCGTCTGTTCCCAGCAAGTACAGTGTATTGGACTGAAGAGGAGCTACTGTTCTTGTCAGTTTCCTAAGCAGAGTTGAACTAGATATAGTCCGTGTGTGTAGGAAGAACAGTTCTTATGTTCTGGGCAAGCTCACAGTTTGGACCCCATAGGAAACACAGTAGAGTAGACGAGTGCTCTTTTCTCTAAAGCAGAGTGTGTTTCTTGTAAGGAGAACTAGTGTTTGTTTCCCAGTTTCAAATGGAGTTGAATCCCATGCAGTTTCTGGTACTACGATCAAGAGTTGTTTTCTGGTAAGAAGAGTCACTATTGCACTGCCATTGCCATAGACAGGACAAATAGCACTGGCATCTGTTCGCAGCAAATACAGTGTATTGGACTGAAGAGGATCTACTGTTCTTGTCAGGTTCCTAAGCAGACTTGAAGTAGATATGGCCGTGTGTGTAGGAAGCACAGTTTTTTTGTTCTGAGCAAGCTCACTGTTCGGACCCCATAGGAAACACAGTAGAGTAGAAGAGTGCTTTTTTCTCAAAAGCAGAGTGTGTTTCTTGTAAGGCGAGCTAGTGTTTGTTTCCCATTCCTAAATGGAGTTGGATCACATACAGTTTCTGGTCCTACGAGCAAGAGTTGTTTTCTGGTAAGGAAAGTCACTATTGTGTTCCCATTGCCATACACAGTGCAAATAGCCCTCCCGTCTGTTCCCAGCAAGTACAGTGTATTGGAATGAAGAGGAGCGACTCTTCTTCTCAGTTTCCTAAGCAGAGTTGAACTAGATATGGCCCGTGTGTAGGAAGCACAGTTCTTTTTTACTGAGCAAGCTCACTGTTCTGGCCCTATAGGAAATACAGTAGAGAAGAAGAATGCTCTTTTCTCAAAAGCAGAGTGTGTTTCTTGTAAAGCGAGCTAGAGTTTGTTTCCCAGTCTTAAATGGATTTGAGTCACATGCAGTTTTTTGTCCTACGAGCAAGAGTTGTTTTCTGGTTAGAGGAGTCACTATTGTGCTCCAAATGCCATACACAGTGCAAATAGCACTTGTGTCTGTTCCCAGCAAGTACAGTGTATTGCACTGAAAAGGATCTACTGTTCTTGTCAGTTTCCTAAGCAGAGTTGAACTAGATATGGCCCATGTGTGCAGGAAGCACAGTTCTTTTGTTCTGAGCAAGCTCACTGTGCGGACCCCATAGGAAACACTGTAGAGTAGAAGAGTGCTCTTTTCTCAAAAGCAGAGTGTGTTTCATGTAAGGCGAGCTAGCGTTTGTTTCCCAGTCCTAAATTGAGTTGTGTCACATGCAGTTTTTTGTCCTACGAGCAAGAGTTGTTTTCTGGTAAGACGAGTCACTATTGTGCTCCAATTGCCATACACAGTGCAAATAGCACTCACGTCTGTTCTCAGCAAGTACAGTGTATCGGACTGAAGCGGAGCTACTGTTCTTGTCAGTTTCCTAAGCAGAGTTGAACTAGATATGGCCCGTGTGTGTAGGAAGCACAGTTATTATGTTCTGAGCAAGCTCACTGTTCTGGCCCCATAGGATACACAGTAGAGTAGAAGAGTGCTCTTTTCTCAAAAGCAGAGTGTGTTTCTTATAAGGCGAGCTAGCGTTTGTTTCCCAGTCCTAAATGGAGTTGAATCACGTGCAGTTTCTGGTTCTACGAGCAAGAGTTGTTTTCTGGTAAGGAAAGTCACTATTGTGTTCCCATTGCCATACACAGTGCAAATAGCACTCCCGTCTGTTCCCAGCAAGTACAGTGTATTGGAATGAAGAGGAGCTACTCTTCTTCTCAGTTTCCTAAGCAGAGTTGACCTAGATACGGCCCGTGTGTAGGAAGCACAATTCTTTTGTTCTGAGCAAGCTCACTGTTCAGACCCCATAGAAAACATAGTAGAGTAGAAGGGTGCTCTTTTCTCAAAAGCAGAGTGTGTTTCTTGTAAGGCGAGCTAGCGTTTGTTTCCCAGTCCTAAATGGAGTTGAATCACATGCAGTTTCTGGTCCTACGAGCAAGAGTTGTTTTCTGGTAAGAATAGTCACTATTGCGCTGCCATTGCCATACACAGGACAAATAGCACATGCGTCTGTTCCCAGCAAGTACAGTGTATTGGACTGAAGAGGATCTACTGTTCTTGTCAGGTTCCTAAGCAGACTTGAAGTAGATATGGCCGTGTGTGTAGGAAGCACAGTTTTTTTGTTCTGAGCAAGCTCACTGTTCGGACCCCATAGGAAACACAGTAGAGTAGAAGAGTGCTTTTTTCTCAAAAGCAGAGTGTGTTTCTTGTAAGGCGAGCTAGTGTTTGTTTCCCTTTCCTAAATGGAGTTGAATCACATGCAGTTTCTGGTCCTACGAGCAAGAGTTGTTTTCTGGTAAGGAAAGTCACTATTGTGTTCCCATTGCCATACATAGTGCAAATAGCCCTCCCGTCTGTTCCCAGCAAGTACAGTGTATTGGAATGAAGAGGAGCTACTCTTCTTCTCAGTTTCCTAAGCAGAGTTGAACTAGATATGGCCCGTGTGTAGGAAGCACAGTTCTTTTTTTCTGAGCAAGCTCACTGTTCTGGCCCTATAGGAAATACAGTAGAGTAGAAGAGTGCTCTTTTCTCTAAAGCAGAGTGTGTTTCTTGTAAGGCGAGCTTGCGTTTGTTTCCCAGTCCTAAATGGAGTGGAATCACATGCAGCTTCTGGTCCTACGAGCAAGAGTTGTTTTCTGGTAAGGAAAGTCACTATTGCGCTCCCATTGCCATACACAGTGCAAATAGCACATGCGTCTGTTCCCAGCAAGTACAGTGTATTGGACTGAAGAGGAGCTACTGTTCTTGTCAGTTTCCTAAGCAGAGTTGAACTAGATATGGTCCGTGTGTGTAGGAAGAACAGTTCTTTTGTTCTGGGCAAGCTCACAGTTTGGACCCCATAGGAAACACAGTAGAGTAGACGAGTGCTCTTTTCTCTAAAGCAGAGTGTGTTTCTTGTAAGGAGAACTAGTGTTTTTTTCCCAGTTTCAAATGGAATTGAATCCCATGCAGTTTCTGGTACTACGATCAAGAGTTGTTTTCTGGTAAGAAGAGTCACTATTGCACTGCCATTGCCATAGACAGGACAAATAGCACTGGCATCTGTTCGCAGCAAATACAGTGTATTGGACTGAAGAGGATCTACTGTTCTTGTCAGGTTCCTAAGCAGACTTGAAGTAGATATGGCCGTGTGTGTAGGAAGCACAGTTTTTTTGTTCTGAGCAAGCTCACTGTTCGGACCCCATTGGAAACACAGTAGAGTAGAAGAGTGCTTTTTTCTCAAAAGCAGAGTGTGTTTCTTGTAAGGCGAGCTAGTGTTTGTTTCCCATTCCTAAATGGAGTTGAATCACATACAGTTTCTGGTCCTACGAGGAAGAGTTGTTTTCTGGTAAGGAAAGTCACTATTGTGTTCCCATTGCCATACACAGTGCAAATAGCCCTCCCGTCTGTTCCCAGCAAGTACAGTGTATTGGAATGAAGAGGAGCTACTCTTCTTGTCAGTTTCCTAAGCAGAGTTGAACTAGATATGGCCCGTGTGTAGGAAGCACAGTTCTTTTTTACTGAGCAAGCTCACTGTTCTGGCCCTATAGGAAATACAGTAGAGAAGAAGAATGCTCTTTTCTCAAAAGCAGAGTGTGTTTCTTGTAAAGCGAGCTAGAGTTTGTTTCCCAGTCCTAAATGGATTTGAGTCACATGCAGTTTTTTGTCCTACGAGCAAGAGTTGTTTTCTGGTTAGAGGAGTCACTATTGTGCTCCAAATGCCATACACAGTGCAAATAGCACTTGTGTCTGTTCCCAGCAAGTACAGTGTATTGCACTGAAAAGGATCAACTGTTCTTGTCAGTTTCCTAAGCAGAGTTGAACTAGATATGGCCCATGTGTGTAGGAAGCACAGTTCTTTTGTTCTGAGCAAGCTCACTGTGCGGACCCCATAGGAAACACTGTAGAGTAGAAGAGTGCTCTTTTCTCAAAAGCAGAGTGTGTTTCATGTAAGGCGAGCTAGCGTTTGTTTCCCAGTCCTAAATTGAGTTGAGTCACATGCAGTTTTTTGTCCTACGAGCAAGAGTTGTTTTCTGGTAAGACGAGTCACTATTGTGCTCCAATTGCCATACACAGTGCAAATAGCACTCACGTCTGTTCTCAGCAAGTACAGTGTATCGGACTGAAGCGGAGCTACTGTTCTTGTCAGTTTCCTAAGCAGAGTTGAACTAGATATGGCCCGTGTGTGTAGGAAGCACAGTTATTATGTTCTGAGCAAGCTCACTGTTCTGGCCCCATAGGATACACAGTAGAGTAGAAGAGTGCTCTTTTCTCAAAAGCAGAGTGTGTTTCTTATAAGGCGAGCTAGCGTTTGTTTCCCAGTCCTAAATGGAGTTGAATCACGTGCAGTTTCTGGTTCTACGAGCAAGAGTTGTTTTCTGGTAAGGAAAGTCACTATTGTGTTCCCATTGCCATACACAGTGCAAAAAGCACTCCCGTCTGTTCCCAGCAAGTACAGTGTATTGGAATGAAGAGGAGCTACTCTTCTTCTCAGTTTCCTAAGCAGAGTTGACCTAGATACGGCCCGTGTGTAGGAAGCACAGTTCTTTTGTTCTGAGCAAGCTCACTGTTCAGACCCCATAGAAAACACAGTAGAGTAGAAGGGTGCTCTTTTCTCAAAAGCAGAGTGTGTTTCTTGTAAGGCGAGCTAGCGATTGTTTCCCAGTCCTAAATGGAGTTGAATCACATGCAGTTTCTGGTCCTACGAGCAAGAGTTGTTTTCTGGTAAGAATAGTCACTATTGCGCTGCCATTGCCATACACAGGACAAATAGCACATGCGTCTGTTCCCAGCAAGTACAGTGTATTGGACTTAAGAGGATCTACTGTTCTTGTCAGTTTCCTAAGCAGAGTTGAACTAGATATGGCCCGTGTGTGTAGGAAGCACCTTTCTTTTGTTATGAGCAAGCTCACTGTTCGGACCCCATAGGAAACACAGTAGAGTAGAAGTGTGCTCTTTTCTCAAAAGCAGAGTGTGTTTTTGTAAGGCAAGCTAGCGTTTGTTTCCCAGTCCTAAATGGAGTTGAATCACATGCAGTTTCTGGTCCTACGAGCAAGAGTTGTTTTCTGGTAAGGAAAGTCACTATTGCGCTCCCTTTGCCATACACAGTGCAAATAGCGCTCGCGTCTTTTCCCAGCAAGTACAGTGTATCGGACTGAAGAGGAGCTACTGTTCTTGTCCGTTTCTTAAGCAGAATTGATCTAGATATGGCCTGTGTGTTTAGGAAGCGCAGTTATTATGTTCTGAGCAAGCTCACTGTTCTGGCCCTATAGGAAATACAGTAGAGTGGAAGAGTGCTCTTTTCTCTAAAGCAGAGTGTGTTTCTTGTAAGGCGAGCTTGCGTTTGTTTCCCAGTCCTAAATGGAGTGGAATCACATGCAGTTTCTGGTCCTACGAGCAAGAGTTGTTTTCTGGTAAGGAAAGTCGCTATTGCGCTCCCATTGCCATACACAGTGCAAATAGCACATGCATCTGTTCCCAGCAAGTACAGTGTATTGGACTGAAGAGGAGCTACTGTTCTTGTCAGTTTCCTAAGCAGAGTTGAACTAGATTTGTTCCGTGTGTGGAGGAAGAACAGTTCTTTTGTTCTGGGCAAGCTCACAGTTTGGACCCCATAGGAAACACTGTAGAGTAGACGAGTGCTCTTTTCTCTAAAGCAGAGTGTGTTTCTTGTATGGAGAACAAGCGTTTGTTTCCCAGTTTCAAATGGAGTTGAATCCCATGCAGTTTCTGGTACTACGATCAAGAGTTGTTTTCTGGTAAGAAGAGTCACTATTGCACTGCCATTGCCATAGACAGGACAAATAGCACTGGCGTCTGTTCGCAGCAAATACAGTGTATTGGACTGAAGAGGATCTACTGTTCTTGTCAGGTTCCTAAGCAGAATAGAACTAGATATGGCCGTGTGTGTAGGAAGCACAGTTTTTTTGTTCTGAGCAAGCTCACTGTTCGGACCCCATAGGAAACACAGTAGAGTAGAAGAGTGCTTTTTTCTCAAAAGCAGAATGTGTTTCTTGTAAGGCGAGCTAGTGTTGGTTTCCCTTTCCTAAATGGAGTTGAATCACATGCAATTTCTGGTCCTACCAGCAAGAGTTGTTTTCTGGTAAGGAAAGTCACTATTGTGTTCCCATTGCCATACACAGTGCAAATAGCCCTCCCGTCTGTTCCCAGCAAGTACAGTGTATTGGAATGAAGAGGAGCTACTCTTCTTCTCAGTTTCCTAAGCAGAGTTGAACTAGATATGGCCCGTGTGTAGGAAGCACAGTTCTTTTTTTCTGAGCAAGCTCACTGTTCTGGCCCTATAGGAAATACAGTAGAGTAGAAGAGTGCTCTTTTCTCTAAAGCAGAGTGTGTTTCTTGTAAGGCGAGCTTGCGTTTGTTTCCCAGTCCTAAATGGAGTGGAATCACATGCAGCTTCTGGTCCTACGAGAAAGAGTTGTTTTCTGGTAAGGAAAGTCACTATTGCGCTCCCATTGCCATACACAATGCAAATAGCACATGCGTCTGTTCCCAGCAAGTACAGTGTATTGGACTGAAGAGGAGCTACTGTTCTTGTCAGTTTCCTAAGCAGAGTTGAACTAGATATGGTCCGTGTGTGTAGGAAGAACAGTTCTTTTGTTCTGGGCAAGCTCACAGTTTGGACCCCAGAGGAAACACAGTAGAGTAGACGAGTGCTCTTTTCTCTAAAGCAGAGTGTGTTTCTTGTAAGGAGAACTAGCGTTTGTTTCCCAGTTTCAAATGGAGTTGAATCCCATGCAGTTTCTGGTACTACGATCAAGAGTTGTTTTCTGGTAAGAAGAGTCACTATTGCACTGCCATTGCCATAGACAGGACAAATAGCACTGGCATCTGTTCGCAGCAAATACAGTGTATTGGACTGAAGAGGATCTACTGTTCTTGTCAGGTTCCTAAGCAGACTTGAAGTAGATATGGCCGTGTGTGTAGGAAGCACAGTTTTTTTGTTCTGAGCAAGCTCACTGTTCGGACCCCATAGGAAACACAGTAGAGTAGAAGAGTGCTTTTTTCTCAAAAGCAGAGTGTGTTTCTTGTAAGGCGAGCTAGTGTTTGTTTCCCATTCCTAAATGGAGTTGAATCACATACAGTTTCTGGTCCTACGAGCAAGAGTTGTTTTCTGGTAAGGAAAGTCACTATTGTGTTCCCATTGCCATACACAGTGCAAATAGCCCTCCCGTCTGTTCCCAGCAAGTACAGTGTATTGGAATGAAGAGGAGCTACTCTTCTTGTCAGTTTCCTAAGCAGAGTTGAACTAGATATGGCCCGTGTGCAGGAAGCACAGTTCTTTTTTACTGAGCAAGCTCACTGTTCTGGCCCTATAGGAAATACAGTAGAGTAGAAGAATGCTCTTTTCTCAAAAGCAGAGTGTGTTTCTTGTAAAGCGAGCTAGAGTTTGTTTCCCAGTCCTAAATGGATTTGAGTCACATGCAGTTTTTTGTCCTACGAGCAAGAGTTGTTTTCTGGTTAGAGGAGTAACTATTGTGCTCCAAATGCCATACACAGTGCAAATAGCACTTGTGTCTGTTCCCAGCAAGTACAGTGTATTGCACTGAAAAGGATCTACTGTTCTTGTCAGTTTCCTAAGCAGAGTTGAACTAGATATGGCCCATGTGTGTAGGAAGCACAGTTCTTTTGTTCTGAGCAAGCTCACTGTGCGGACCCCATAGGAAACACTGTAGAGTAGAAGAGTGCTCTTTTCTCAAAAGCAGAGTGTGTTTCATGTAAGGCGAGCTAGCGTTTGTTTCCCAGTCCTAAATTGAGTTGAGTCACATGCAGTTTTTTGTCCTACGAGCAAGAGTTGTTTTCTGGTAAGACGAGTCACTATTGTGCTCCAATTGCCATACACAGTGCAAATAGCACTCACGTCTGTTCTCAGCAAGTACAGTGTATCGGACTGAAGCGGAGCTACTGTTCTTGTCAGTTTCCTAAGCAGAGTTGAACTAGATATGGCCCGTGTGTGTAGGAAGCACAGTTATTATGTTCTGAGCAAGCTCACTGTTTGGACCCCATAGGAAACACCGTAGAGTAGAAGAGTGCTCTTTTCTCAAAAGCAGAGTGTGTTTCTTGTAAGGCGAGCTAGAGTTTGTATCCCAGTCTTCAATGGATTTGAGTTACATGCAGTTTTTTGTCCTACGAGCAAGAGTTGTTTTCTGGTTAGAGGAGTCACTATTGTGCTCCATTTGCCATACACAGTGCAAATAGCACTGGCGTCTGTTCCCAGCAAGTACAGTGTATTGGACTGAATAGGAGCTACTGTTCATGTCAGTTTTCTAAGCAGAGTTGAACTAGATATGGTCCATGTGTGTAGGAAGCACAGTTCTTTTGTTCTGAGCAAGCTCACTGTTTGGACCCCATAGGAAACACAGTAGAGAAGATGAGTGCTCTTTTCTCAAAAGCAGAGTGTGTTTCTTGTAAGGCGAGCTAGCATTTGTTTCCCAGTCCTAAATGGCGTTGAATCACATGCAGTTTGTGGTCCTACGAGCAAGAGTTGTTTTCTGGTAAGGAAAGTCACTATTGCGTTCTCATTGCCATACATAGTGCAAATAGCACTCGCGTCTGTTCCCAGAAAGTACAGTGTATTGGACTGAAGAGGAGCTACTGTTCTTGTCAGTTTGCTAAGCAGAGTTGAACTACATATGGTCCGTGTGTGTAGGAAGCACAGTTCATTTGTTCTGAGCAAGCTCACTGTTCTGGCCCTATAGGAAACACAGTAGAGTAGAACAGTGCTCTTTTCTCAAAAGCAGAGTGTGTTCCTTGTAAGGCGAGCTAGCGTTTGTTTCCTAGTCCTAAATGGAGTTGAATCACATGCAGTTTCTGGTCCTACGAACAAGAGTTGTTTTCTGGTAAGGAAAGTCACTATTGCGCTCCCATTGCCATACAGAGGGCAAATAGCACTCGCGTCTTTTCCCAGCAAGTACAGTGTATTGGACTGAAGAACAGCTACTGTTCTTCTCAGTTTCCTAAGCAGAGTTAAATTACATATGGTCCGTGTGTGTAGGAATCACAGTTCTTTTGTTCTGAGCAAGCTCACTGTTTGGACCCCATAGGAAACACAGTAGAGTAGAAGAGTGCTCTTTTCTCAAAAGCAGAGTGTGTTTCTTGTAAGGCGAGCTAGCGTTTGTTTCCCAGTCCTAAATGGTGTTGAATCACATGCAGTTTCTGGTCCTACGAGCAAGAGTTGTTTTCTGGTAAGAATATTCACTATTGCGCTGCCATTGCCATACAGAGGACAAATAGCACTGGCGTCTGTTCCCAGCAAGTACAGTGTATTGGACTGAAGAGGATCTACTGTTCTTGTCATGTTCCTAAGCAGAATTGAACTAGATTTTGCCGTGTGTGTAGGAAGCACAGTTCTTTTGTTCTGAGCAAGCTCACTGTTCGGACCCCATAGGAAAAACAGTAGAGTAGAAGAGTGCTCTTTTCTCAAAAGCAGAGTGTGTTTCTGTAAGGCGAGCTAGCGTTTGTTTCCCAGTACTAAATGGAGTTGAATCACATACAGTTTCTGGTCCTATGAGCAAGAGTTGTTTTCTGGTAAGGAAAGTCACTATTGCACTCTCATTGCCATACACAGTGCAAATAGTACTCGCGTCTGTTCCCAGAAAGTACAGTGTATTGGACTGAAGAGGACCTACTGTTCTTGTCAGTTTCCTAAGCAGATTTGAACTACATATTGTCTGTGTGTGTAGGAAGCACAGTTCTTTTGTTCTGAGCAAGCTGACTGTTCGGACCCCATAGGAAACACTGTAGAGTAGAAGAGTGCTCTTTTCTCAAAAGCAGAGTGTGTTTCATGTAAGGCGAGCTAGCGTTTGTTTCCCAGTCCTAAATTGAGTTGAGTCACATGCAGTTTTTTGTCCTACGAGCAAGAGTTGTTTTCTGGTAAGACTAGTCAGTATTGTGCTCCAATTGCCATACACAGTGCAAATAGCACTCACGTCTGTTCTCAGCAAGTACAGTGAATCGGACTGAAGCGGAGCTACTGTTCTTGTCAGTTTCCTAAGCAGAGTTGAACTAGATATGGCCCGTGTGTGTAGGAAGCACAGTTATTATGTTCTGAGCAAGCTCACTGTTCTGGCCCCATAGGAAACACAGTAGAGTAGAAGAGTGCTCTTTTCTCAAAAGCAGAGTGTGTTTCTTATAAGGCGAGCTAGCGTTTGTTTCCCAGTCCTAAATGGAGTTGAATCACATGCAGTTTCTGGTCCTACGAGCAAGAGTTGTTTTCTGGTAAGGAAAGTCACTATTGTGTTCCCATTGCCATACACAGTGCAAATAGCACTCCCGTCTGTTCCCAGCAAGTACAATGTATTGGAATGAAGAGGAGCTACTCTTCTTCTCAGTTTCCTAAGCAGAGTTGAACTAGATACGGCCCGTGTGTAGGAAGCACAGTTCTTTTGTTCTGAGCAAGCTCACTGTTCAGACCCCATAGAAAACACAGTAGAGTAGAAGGGTGCTCTTTTCTCAAAAGCAGAGTGTGTTTCTTGTAAGGCGAGCTAGCGTTTGTTTCCCAGTCCTAAATGGAGTTGAATCACATGCAGTTTCTGGTCCTACAAGCAAGAGTTGTTTTCTGGTAAGAATAGTCACTATTGCGCTGCCATTGCCATACACAGGACAAATAGCACTGGCGTCTGTTCGCAGCAAGTACAGTTTATTGGACTGAACAGGAGCTACTGTTCTTGTCAATTTTCTAAGCAGCGTTGAACTAGATATGGTCCATGTGTGTAGGAAGCACAGTTCTTTTGTTCTGAGCAAGCTCACTGTTTGGACCTCATAGGAAACACAGTAGAGAAGAAGAGTGCTCTTTTCTCAAAAGCAGAGTGTGTTTCTTGTAAGGCGAGCTAGCATTTGTTTCCCAGTCCTAAATGGCCTTGAATCACATGCAGTTTGTGGTCCTACGAGCAAGAGTTGTTTTCTGTTAAGGAAAGTCACTATTGCGTTCTCATTGCCATACACAGTGCAAATAGCACTCACGTCTGTTCCCAGAAAGTACAGTGTATTGGACTGAAGAGGAGCTACTGTTCTTGTCAGTTTGCTAAGCAGAGTTGAACTACATATGGTCCGTGTGTGTAGGAAGCACAGTTCATTTGTTCTGAGCAAGCTCACTGTTCTGGCCCTATAGGAAACACAGTAGAGTAGAACAGTGCTCTTTTCTCAAAAGCAGAGTGTGTTCCTTGTAAGGCGAGCTAGCGTTTGTTTCCTAGTCCTAAATGGAGTTGAATCACATGCAGTTTCTGGTCCTACGAACAAGAGTTGTTTTCTGGTAAGGAAAGTCACTATTGCGCTCCCATTGCCATACACAGGGCAAATAGCACTCGCGTCTTTTCCCAGCAAGTACAGTGTATTGGATTGAAGAACAGCTACTGTTCTTCTCAGTTTCCTAAGCAGAGATAAATTACATATGGTCCGTGTGTGTAGGAATCACAGTTCTTTTGTTCTGAGCAAGCTCACTGTTTGGACCCCATAGGAAACACAGTAGAGTAGAAGAGTGCTCTTTTTTCTAAAGCAGAGTGTGTTTCTTGTAATGCAAGCTAGCGTTTGATTCCAAGTCCTAAATGGAGTGGAATCACATGCAGTTTCTCGTCCTACGAGCAAGAGTTGTTTTCTGGTAAGAATATTCACTATTGCGCTGCCATTGCCATACAGAGGACAAATAGCACTGGCGTCTCTTCCCAGCAAGTACAGTGTATTGGACTGAAGAGGATCTACTGTTCTTGTCATGTTCCTAAGCAGAATTGAACTAG
Organism: Peromyscus eremicus; assembly: GCF_949786415.1. NCBI lineage: Eukaryota > Metazoa > Chordata > Mammalia > Rodentia > Cricetidae > Peromyscus > Peromyscus eremicus. The sequence continues at coordinate 136,545 of NW_026735189.1, read as the reverse complement.
ATTTTGCCGTGTGTGTAGGAAGCACAGTTCTTTTGTTCTGAACAAGCTCACTGTTCGGAACCCTTAGGAAACACAGTAGAGTAGAAGAGTGCTCTTTTCTCAAAAGCAGAGTGTGTTTCTGTAAGGCGAGCTAGCGTTTGTTTCCCAGTACTAAATGGAGTTGAATCACATACAGTTTCTGGTCTTACGAGCAAGAGTTGTTTTCTGGTAAGGAAAGTCACTATTGCGCTCTCATTGCCATACACAATGCAAATAGTACTCGCATCTGTTCCCAGAAAGTACAGTGTATTGGACTGAAGAGGACCTACTGCTCTTGTCAGTTTCCTAAGCAGATTTGAACTACATATTGTCTGTGGGTGTAGGCAGCACAGTTCTTTTGTTCTGAGCAAGCTGACTGTTCGGACCCCATAGGAAACACTGTAGAGTAGAAGCGTGCTCTTTTCTCAAAAGCAGAGTGTGTTTCATGTAAGGCGAGCTAGCGTTTGTTTCCCAGTCCTAAATTGAGTTGAGTCACATGCAGTTTTTTGACCTACGAGCAAGAGTTGTTTTCTGGTAAGACGAGTCAGTATTGTGCTCCAATTGCCATACACAGTGCAAATAGCACTCACGTCTGTTCTCAGCAAGTACAGTGTATCGGACTGAAGCGGAGCTACTGTTCTTGTCAGTTTCCTAAGCAGAGTTGAACTAGATATGGCCCGTGTGTGTAGGAAGCACAGTTATTATGTTCTGAGCAAGCTCACTGTTCTGGTCCCATAGGAAACACAGTAGAGTAGAAGAGTGCTCTTTTCTCTAAAGCAGAGTGTCTTTCTTGTAAGGCGAGCTAGCGTTTGTTTCCCAGTCCTAAATGGTGTTGAATCACATGCAGTTTCTGGTCCTACGAGCAAGAGTTGTTTTATGGTAAGAATAGTCACTATTTTGCTGCCATTGCCATACACAGGACAAATAGCACAGGCTTCTGTTCCCAGCAAGTACAGTGTATTGGACTGAAGAGGATCTACTGTTTTTGTCAGGTTCCTAATCAGAATTGAACTAGATATGGCCGTGTGTGTAGGAAGCACAGTTCTTTTGTTCTCAGCAAGCTCACTGTTCTGGCCCTACAGGAAACACAGTAGAGTAGAAGAGTGCTCTTTTCTCAAAAGCAGAGTGTGTTTCTTGTAAGGCGAGCTAGAGTTTGTTTCCCAGTCCTAAATGGAGTTGAGTCACAGGCAGTTTTTTGTCCTATGAGCAAGAGTTGTTTTCTGGTAAGACGAGTCACTATTGTGATCCAATTGCCATACACAGTGCAAATAGCACTCGCGTCTGTTCCCAGCAAGTACAGTGTATTGGACTGAAGAGGAGCTACTGTTCTTGTCAGATTCCTAAGCAGAGTTGAACTAGATATGGTCCATGTGTGTAGGAAGCACAGTTGTTTTGTTCTGAGTAAGCTCACTGTTTGGACCCCATAGGTAACACAGTAGAGTAGAAGAGTGTTTTTTTTCTCAAAAGCAGAGTGTGTTTCATGTAAGGCGAGCTAGCATTTGTTTCCCAGTCCTAAATGGAGTTGAATCACATGCAGTTTTTGGTCCTATGAGCAAGAGTTGTTTTCTGGTAAAAAAAGTCACTATTGCGCTCCCATTGACATACACAGTACAAAGAGCACTCGCGTCTGTTCGCAGCAATTACAGTGTATCAGACTGAAGAGGAGCTACTTTTCTTGTCAGTTGCCTAAGCAGAGTTGAACTAGATATGGTCCGTGTGTAGCAAGCACAGTTTTTTGTTCTGAGCAAGCTCACTGTTTGGACCCCATAGGAAACACTGTAGAGTAGAAAAGTGCTCTTTTCTCAAAAGCAGAGTGTGTTTCTTGTAAGGCGAGCTAGTGTTTGTTTCCCAGTCCTAAATGGAGTTGAATCACATGCAGTTTCTGGTCCTACGAGCAAGAGTTGTTTTCTGGTAAGAAGAGTCACTATTGCGCTGCCATTGCCATACACAGGACAAATAGCACTGGTGTCTGTTCCCAGCAAGTACAGTGTATTGCACTGAAGAGGATCTACTGTTCTTGTCAGGTTCCTAAGAAGAATTGAACTAGATATGGCAGTGTGTGTAGGAAGCACAGTTTTTTTTGTTCTGAGCAAGCTCACTGTTCGGACCCCATAGGAAACACAGTAGAGCAGAAGAGTGCTCTTTTCTCAAAAGCAGAGGGTGTTTCTTGTAAGGCGAGCTAGCGTTTTTTTCCCAGTCCTAAATGGAGTTGAATCACATGCAGTTTTTGGTCCTACAAGCAAGAGTTGTTTTCTGGTAAGAAGAGTCACTATTGCGCTGCCATTGCCATACACAGGAAAAATAACACTGGCGTCTTTTCCCAGCAAGTACAGTGTATTGGATGGAAGAGGATCTACTGTTCTTGTCAGGTTCCTAAGCAGACTTGAACTAGATATGGCCGTGTGTAGAAAGCACAGTTTTTTTGTTCTGAGCAAGCTCACTGTTCGGAACCCACAGGAAACACAGTAGAGTAGAAGAGTGCTCTTTTCTCAAAAGCAGAGTGTGTTTCTTGTAAGGCGAGCTAGCGTTTGTTTCCAAGTCCTAAATGTAGTTGATTCACATGCAGTTTTTTGTCCTACGAGCAAGAGTTGTTTTCTGGTAAGACGAGTCACTATTGTGCTCCAATAGCCATACACAGTGCAAATAGCACTCGCGGCTGTTCCCCGCAAGTACAGTGTATTGGGCTGAAGAGGAGCTACTGTTCTTGTCAGTTTCCTAAGCAGAGTTGAACTAGATATGGCCCGTCTGTGTAGGAATCACAGTTCCTTTGTTCTGAGCAAGCTCACTGTTCGGACCCCATAGGAAACACAGTAGAGTAGAAGAGTGTTCTTTTCTCAAAAGCAGAGTGTGTTTCTTGTAAGGCGAGCTAGCATTTGTTTCCCCATCCTAAAGGGAGTTGAATCACATGCAGTTTCTGGTCCTACGAGCAAGAGTTGTTTTCTGGTAAGGAAAGTAACTATTGAGCTCCCATTGCCATACACAGTGCAAATAGCACTCGCCTCTGTTCCCAGCAATTACAGTGTATCAGACTGAAGAGGAGCTACTGTTCTTGTCAGTTTCCTAAGCAGAGTTGAACTAGATATGGCCCATGTGTGTAGGAAGCACAGTTCTTTTGTCTGAGCAAGCTCACTGTTTGGACCCCATAGGAAACACCGTAGAGTAGAAGAGTGCTCTTTTCTCAAAAGCAGAGTGTGTTTCTTGTAAGGCGAGCTAGAGTTTGTTTCCCAGTCTTCAATGGATTTGAGTTACATGCAGTTTTTTGTCCTATGAGCAAGAGTTGTTTTCTGGTTAGAGGAGTCACTATTGTGCTCCATTTGCCATACACAGTGCAAATAGCACTGGCGTCTGTTCCCAGCAAGTACAGTGTATTGGACTGAATAGGAGCTACTGTTCTTGTCAGTTTTCTAAGCAGAGTTGAACTAGATATGGTCCATGTGTGTAGGAAGCACAGTTCTTTTGTTCTGAGCAAGCTCACTGTTTGGACCCCATTGGAAACACAGTAGAGAAGAAGAGTGCTCTTTTCTCAAAAGCAGGGTGTGTTTCTTGTAAGGCGAGCTAGCATTTGTTTCCCAGTCCTAAATGGCGTTGAATCAAATGCAGTTTGTGGTCCTACGAGCAAGTGTTGTTTTCGGGTAAGGAAAGTCACTATTGCGTTCTCATTGCCATACACAGTGCAAATAGCACTCGCGTCTGTTCCCAGAAAGTACAGTGTATTGGACTGAAGAGGAGCTACTGTTCTTGTCTGGTTGCTAAGCAGAGTTGAACTACATATGATCCGTGTGTGTAGGAAGCACAGTTCATTTGTTCTGAGCAAGCTCACTGTTCTGGCCCTATAGGAAACACAGTAGAGTAGAACAGTGCTCTTTTCTCAAAAGCAGAGTGTGTTCCTTGTAAGGCGAGCTAGCGTTTGTTTCCTAGTCCTAAATGGAGTTGAATCACATGCAGTTTCTGGTCCTACGAACAAGAGTTGTTTTCTGGTAAGGAAAGTCACTATTGCGCTCCCATTGCCATACACAGGGCAAATAGCACTCGCGTCTTTTCCCAGCAAGTACAGTGTATTGGACTGAAGAACAGCTACTGTTCTTCTCAGTTTCCTAAGCAGAGTTAAATTACATATGGTCCGTGTGTGTAGGAATCACAGTTCTTTTGTTCTGAGCAAGCTCACTGTTTGGACCCCATAGGAAACACAGTAGAGTAGAAGAGTGCTCTTTTTTCTAAAGCAGAGTGTGTTTCTTGTAATGCGAGCTAGCGTTTGATTCCCAGTCCTAAATGGAGTGGAATCACATGCAGTTTCTCGTCCTACGAGCAAGAGTTGTTTTCTGGTAAGAATATTCACTATTGCGCTGCCATTGCCATACAGAGGACAAATAGCACTGGCGTCTGTTCCCAGCAAGTACAGTGTATTGGACTGAATAGGATCTACTGTTCTTGTCATGTTCCTAAGCAGAATTGAACTAGATTTTGCCGTGTGTGTAGAAAGCACAGTTCTTTTGTTCTGAGCAAGCTCACTGTTCGGACCCCATAGGAAAAACAGTAGAGTAGAAGAGTGCTCTTTTCTCAAAAGCAGAGTGTGTTTCTGTAAGGCGAGCTAGCGTTTGTTTTCCAGTACTAAATGGAGTTGAATCACATACAGTTTCTGGTCCTACGAGCAAGAGTTGTTTTGTGGTAAGGAAAGTCACTATTGCGCTCTCATTGCCATACACAGTGCAAATAGTACTCGCGTCTGTTCCCAGAAAAAACAGTGTATTGGACTGAAGAGGACCTACTGTTCTTGTCAGTTTCCTAAGCAGATTTGAACTACATATTGTCTGTGTGTGTAGGAAGCACAGTTCTTTTGTTCTGAGCAAGCTGACTGTTCGGACCCCATAGGAAACACTGTAGAGTAGAAGAGTGCTCTTTTCTCAAAAGCAGAGTGTGTTTCATGTAAGGCGAGCTAGCGTTTGTTTCCCAGTCCTAAATTGAGTTGAGTCACATGCAGTTTTTTGTCCTACGAGCAAGAGTTGTTTTCTGGTAAGACGAGTCAGTATTGTGCTCCAATTGCCATACACAGTGCAAATAGCACTCACGTCTGTTCTCAGCAAGTAGAGTGTATCGGACTGAAGCGGAGCTACTGTTCTTGTCAGTTTCCTAAGCAGAGTTGAACTAGATATGGCCCGTGTGTGTAGGAAGCACAGTTATTATGTTCTGAGCAAGCTCACTGTTCTGGCCCCATAGGAAACACAGTAGAGTAGAAGAGTGCTCTTTTCTCAAAAGCAGAGTGTGTTTCTTATAAGGCGAGCTAGCGTTTGTTTCCCAGTCCTAAATGGAGTTGAATCACATGCAGTTTCTGGTCCTACGAGCAAGAGTTGTTCTCTGGTAAGGAAAGTCACTATTGTGTTCCCATTGCCATACACAGTGCAAATAGCACTCCCGTCTGTTCCCAGCAAGTACAGTGTATTGGAATGAAGAGGAGCTACTCTTCTTCTCAGTTTCCTAAGCAGAGTTGAACTAGATACGGCCCGTGTGTAGGAAGCACAGTTCTTTTGTTCTGAGCAAGCTCACTGTTCAGACCCCATAGAAAACACAGTAGAGTAGAAGGGTGCTCTTTTCTCAAAAGCAGAGTGTGTTTCTTGTAAGGCGAGCTAGCGTTTGTTTCCCAGTCCTAAATGGAGTTGAATCACATGCAGTTTCTGGTCCTACAAGCAAGAGTTGTTTTCTGGTAAGAATAGTCACTATTGCGCTGCCATTGCCATACACAGGACAAATAGCACTGGCGTCTGTTCGCAGCAAGTACAGTTTATTGGACTGAACAGGAGCTACTGTTCTTGTCAATTTCCTAAGCAGAGTTGAACTAGATATGGTCCATGTGTGTAGGAAGCACAGTTCTTTTGTTCTGAGCAAGCTCACTGTTTGGACCCCATAGGAAACACCGTAGAGAAGAAGAGTGCTCTTTTCTCAAAAGCAGAGTGTGTTTCTTGTAAGACGAGCTAGCATTTGTTTCCCAGTCCTAAATGGCGTTGAATCACATGCAGTTTGTGGTCCTACGAGCAAGAGTTGTTTTCTGGTAAGGAAAGTCACTATTGCGTTCTCATTGCCATACACAGTGCAAATAGCACTCGCGTCTGTTCCCAGAAAGTACAGTGTATTGGACTGAAGAGGAGCTACTGTTCTTGTCAGTTTGCTAAGCAGAGTTGAACTACATATGGTCCGTGTGTGTAGGAAGCACAGTTCATTTGTTCTGAGCAAGCTCACTGTTCTGGCCCTATAGGAAACACAGTAGAGTAGAACAGTGCTCTTTTCTCAAAAGCAGAGTGTGTTCCTTGTAAGGCGAGCTAGCGTTTGTTTCCTAGTCCTAAATGGAGTTGAATCACATGCAGTTTCTGGTCCTACGAACAAGAGTTGTTTTCTGGTAAGGAAAGTCACTATTGCGCTCCCATTGCCATACACAGGGCAAATAGCACTCGCGTCTTTTCCCAGCAAGTACAGTGTATTGGACTGAAGAACAGCTACTGTTCTTCTCAGTTTCCTAAGCAGAGATAAATTACATATGGTCCGTGTGTGTAGGAAGCACAGTTCTTTTGTTCTGAGCAAGCTCACTGTTCGGAACCCATAGGAAACACAGTAGAGTAGAAGAGTGCTCTTTTCTCAAAAGCAGAGTGTGTTTCTGTAAGGCGAGCTAGCGTTTGTTTCCCAGTACTAAATGGAGTTGAATCACATACAGTTTCTGGTCTTACGAGCAAGAGTTGTTTTCTGGTAAGGAAAGTCACTATTGCGCTCTCATTGCCATACACAGTGCAAATAGTACTCGCGTCTGTTCCCAGAAAGTACAGTGTATTGGACTGAAGAGGACCTACTGTTCTTGTCAGTTTCCTAAGCAGATTTGAACTAGATATTGTCTGTGTGTGTAGGAAGCACAGTTCTTTTGTTCTGAGCAAGCTGACTGTTCGCACCCCATAGGAAACACTGTAGAGTAGAAGAGTGCTCTTTTCTCAAAAGCAGAGTGTGTTTCATGTAAGGCGAGCTAGCGTTTGTTTCCCAGTCCTAAATTGAGTTGAGTCACATGCAGTTTTTTGTCCTACGAGCAAGAGTTGTTTTCTGGTAAGACGAGTCAGTATTGTGCTCCAATTGCCATACACAGTGCAAATAGCACTCACGTCTGTTCTCAGCAAGTACAGTGTATCGGACTGAAGCGGAGCTACTGTTCTTGTCAGTTTCCTAAGCAGAGTTGAACTAGATATGGCCCGTGTGTGTAGGAAGCACAGTTATTATGTTCTGAGCAAGCTCACTGTTCTGGCCCCATAGGAAACACAGTAGAGTAGAAGAGTGCTCTTTTCTCTAAAGCAGAGTGTCTTTCTTGTAAGGCGAGCTAGCGTTTGTTTCCCAGTCCTAAATGGTGTTGAATCACATGCAGTTTCTGGTCCTACGAGCAAGAGTTGTTTTATGGTAAGAATAGTCACTATTGTGTTGCCATTGCCATACACAGGACAAATAGCACAGGCTTCTGTTCCCAGCAAGTACAGTGTATTGGACTGAAGAGGATCTACTGTTCTTGTCAGGTTCCTAATCAGAATTGAACTAGATATGGCCGTGTGTGTAGGAAGCACAGTTCTTTTGTTCTCAGCAAGCTCACTCTTCTGGCCCTACAGGAAACACAGTAGAGGAGAGGAGTGCTCTTTTCTCAAAAGCATAGTGTGTTTCTTGTAAGGCGAGCTAGAGTTTGTTTCCCAGTCCTAAATGGAGTTGAGTCACAGGCAGTTTTTTGTCCTATGAGCAAGAGTTGTTTTCTGGTAAGACGAGTCACTATTGTGATCCAATTGCCATACACAGTGCAAATAGCACTCGCGTCTGTTCCCAGCAAGTACAGTGTATTGGACTGAAGAGGAGCTACTGTTCTTGTCAGATTCCTAAGCAGAGTTGAACTAGATATGGTCCATGTGTGTAGGAAGCACAGTTGTTATGTTCTGAGTAAGCTCACTGTTTGGACCCCATAGGTAACACAGTAGAGTAGAAGAGTGTTTTTTTCTCAAAAGCAGAGTGTGTTTCATGTAAGGCGAGCTAGCATTTGTTTCCCAGTCCTAAATGGAGTTGAATCACATGCAGTTTTTGGTCCTATGAGCAAGAGTTGTTTTCTGGTAAAAAAAGTCACTATTGCGCTCCCATTGACATACACAGTACAAAGAGCACTCGCGTCTGTTCGCAGCAATTACAGTGTATCAGACTGAAGAGGAGCTACTTTTCTTGTCAGTTGCCTAAGCAGAGTTGAACTAGATATGGTCCGTGTGTAGCAAGCACAGTTTTTTGTTCTGAGCAAGCTCACTGTTTGGACCCCATAGGAAACACTGTAGAGTAGAAAAGTGCTCTTTTCTCAAAAGCAGAGTGTGTTTCTTGTAAGGCGAGCTAGTGTTTGTTTCCCAGTCCTAAATGGAGTTGAATCACATGCAGTTTCTGGTCCTACGAGCAAGAGTTGTTTTCTGGTAAGAAGAGTCACTATTGCGCTGCCATTGATATACACAGGACAAATAGCACTGGTGTCTGTTCCCAGCAAGTACAGTGTATTGCACTGAAGAGGATCTACTGTTCTTGTCAGGTTCCTAAGAAGAATTGAACTAGATATGGCAGTGTGTGTAGGAAGCACAGTTTTTTTTGTTCTGAGCAAGCTCACTGTTCGGACCCCATAGGAAACACAGTAGAGCAGAAGAGTGCTCTTTTCTCAAAAGCAGAGGGTGTTTCTTGTAAGGCGAGCTAGCGTTTTTTTCCCAGTCCTAAATGGAGTTGAATCACATGCAGTTTCTGGTCCTACAAGCAAGAGTTGTTTTCTGGTAAGAAGAGTCACTATTGCGCTGCCATTGCCATACACAGGAAAAATAACACTGGCGTCTTTTCCCAGCAAGTACAGTGTATTGGATGGAAGAGGATCTACTGCTCTTGTCAGGTTCCTAAGCAGACTTGAACTAGATATGGCCGTGTGTAGAAAGCACAGTTTTTTTGTTCTGAGCAAGCTCACTGTTCGGAACCCACAGGAAACACAGTAGAGTAGAAGAGTGCTCTTTTCTCAAAAGCAGAGTGTGTTTCTTGTAAGGCGAGCTAGCGTTTGTTTCCAAGTCCTAAATGTAGTTGATTCACATGCAGTTTTTTGTCCTACGAGCAAGAGTTGTTTTCTGGTAAGACGAGTCACTATTGTGCTCCAATAGCCATACACAGTGCAAATAGCACTCGCGGCTGTTCCCCGCAAGTACAGTGTATTGGACTGAAGAGGAGCTACTGTTCTTGTCAGTTTCCTAAGCAGAGTTGAACTAGATATGGCCCGTGTGTGTAGGAATCACAGTTCCTTTGTTCTGAGCAAGCTCACTGTTCGGACCCCATAGGAAACACAGTAGAGTAGAAGAGTGTTCTTTTCTCAAAAGCAGAGTGTGTTTCTTGTAAGGCGAGCTAGCATTTGTTTCCCCATCCTAAAGGGAGTTGAATCACATGCAGTTTCTGGTCCTACGAGCAAGAGTTGTTTTCTGGTAAGGAAAGTAACTATTGAGCTCCCATTGCCATACACAGTGCAAATAGCACTCGCCTCTGTTCCCAGCAATTACAGTGTATCGGACTGAAGAGGAGCTACTGTTCTTGTCAGTTTCCTAAGCAGAGTTGAACTAGATATGGTCCATGTGTGTAGGAAGCACAGTTTTTTGATCTGAGCAAGCTCACTGTTTTGACCCCATAGGAAACACAGTAGAGAAGAAGAGTGTTCTTTTCTCTAAAGCAGAGTGTGTTTCTTGTAAAGCGAGCTAGCGTTTGTTTCCCAGTCCTAAATGGAGTTGAATCACATGCAGTTTCTGGTCCTACAAGCAAGAGTTGTTTTATGGTAAGAATAGTCACTATTGCGCTGCCATTGCCATACACAAGACAAATAGCACTGGCATCTGTTCCCAGCAATTACAGTGTATTGGACTGAAGAGGATCTACTGTTCTTGTCAGGTTCCTAATCAGAATTGAACTAGATATGGCCGTGTGTAGGAAGCACAGTTATTTTGTTCTCAGCAAGTTCACTGTTCTGGCCCCACAGGAAACACGGTAGAGTAGAAGAGTGCTCTTTTCTCAAAAGCAGAGTGTGTTTCTTGTAAGGCGAGCTAGCGTTTGTTTCCCAGTCCTAAATGGAGTTGAGTCACATGCAGTTTTTTGTCTTAAGAGCAAGAGTTGTTTTCTGGTAAGACAAGTCACTATTGTGCTCGAATTGCCATACACAGTGCAAATAGCACTCACGTCTGTTCCCAGCAAGTACTGTGTATCAGACTGAAGAGGAGCTACTGTTCTTGTCAGTTTCCTAAGCAGAGTTGAACTACATATGGTCCGTGTGTAGGAAGCACAGTTTTTTGTTCTGAGCAAGCTCATTGTTTGGACCCCATAGGAAACACAGTAGAGTAGAAGAGGGCTCTTTTCTCTAAAGCAGAGTGTGTTTCTTGTAAGGAGAGCTAGCGTTTGTTTCCCAGTCCTAAATGGAGTTGAATCGCATGCAGTTTCTGGTCCTACGAGCAAGAGTTGTTTTCTGGTAAGGAAAGTCACTATTGCGTTCCCTTTGCCATACACAGTGCAAATAGTATTGGAGTCTGTTCCCAGCAAGTACAGTGTATCGGACTGAAGAGGAGCTACTGTTCTTGTCAGTTTCCTAAGCAGAGTTGAACTAGTTATGGCCCGTGTGTAGGAAGCACAGTTCTTTTGTTCTGAGCAAGCTCACTGTTCTGGCCCTATAGGAAACACAGTAGAGTAGAAGAGTTCTCTTTTCTCTAAAGCAGAGTGTGTTTCTTGTAAGGCGAGCTAGCGTTTGTTTCCCAGTCCTAAATGGAGTTGAGTCACAGGCAGTTTTTTGTCCTATGAGCAAGAGTTGTTTTCTGGTAAGACGAGTCACTATTGTGATCCAATTGCCATACACAGTGCAAATAGCACTCGCGTCTGTTCCCAGCAAGTACAGTGTATTGGACTGAAGAGGAGCTACTGTTCTTGTCAGAATCCTAAGCAGAGTTGAACAAGATATGGTCCATGTGTGTAGGAAGCACAGTTGTTTTGTTCTGAGTAAGCTCACTGTTTGGACGCCATAGGTAACACAGTAGAGTAGAAGAGTGTTTTTTTCTCAAAAGCAGAGTGTGTTTCATGTAAGGCGAGCTAGCATTTGTTTCCCAGTCCTAAATGGAGTTGAATCACATGCAGTTTTTGGTCCTATGAGCAAGAGTTGTTTTCTGGTAAGGAAAGTCACTATTGCGCTCCCATTGACATACACAGTACAAAGAGCACTCGCGTCTGTTCCCAGCAATTAAAGTGTATCAGACTGAAGAGGAGCTACTTTTCTTGTCAGTTGCCTAAGCATGTTGAACTAGATATGGTCCGTGTGTAGCAAGCACAGTTTTTTGTTCTGAGCAAGCTCACTGTTTGGACCCCATAGGAAACACTGTAGAGTAGAAAAGTGCTCTTTTCTCAAAAGCAGAGTGTGTTTCTTGTAAGGCGAGCTAGTGTTTGTTTCCCAGTCCTAAATGGAGTTGAATCACATGCAGTTTCTGGTCCTACGAGCAAGAGTTGTTTTCTGGTAAGAAGAGTCACTATTGCGCTGCCATTGCCATACACAGGACAAATAGCACTGGTGTCTGTTCCCAGCAAGTACAGTGTATTGCACTGAAGAGGATCTACTGTTCTTGTCAGGTTCCTAAGAAGAATTGAACTAGATATGGCAGTGTGTGTAGGAAGCACAGTTTTTTTTGTTCTGAGCAAGCTCACTGTTCGGACCCCATAGGAAACACAGTAGAGCAGAAGAGTGCTCTTTTCTCAAAAGCAGAGGGTGTTTCTTGTAAGGCGAGCTAGCATTTTTTTTCCCAGTCCTAAATGGAGTTGAATCACATGCAGTTTCTGGTCCTACAAGCAAGAGTTGTTTCTGGTAAGAAGAGTCACTATTGCGCTGCCATTGCCATACACAGGAAAAATAACACTGGCGTCTTTTCCCAGCAAGTACAGTGTATTGGATGGAAGAGGATCTACTGTTCTTGTCAGGTTCCTAAGCAGACTTGAACTAGATATGGCCGTGTGTAGAAAGCACAGTTTTTTTGTTCTGAGCAAGCTCACTGTTCGGAACCCACAGGAAACACAGTAGAGTAGAAGAGTGCTCTTTTCTCAAAAGCAGAGTGTGTTTCTTGTAAGGCGAGTTAGCGTTTGTTTCCAAGTCCTAAATGTAGTTGATTCACATGCAGTTTTTTGTCCTACGAGCAAGAGTTGTTTTCTGGTAAGGCGAGTCACTATTGTGCTCCAATAGCCATACACAGTGCAAATAGCACTCGCGGCTGTTCCCTGCAAGTACAGTGTATTGGACTGAAGAGGAGCTAATGTTCTTGTCAGTTTCCTAAGCAGAGTTGAACTAGATATGGCCCGTGTGTGTAGGAATCACAGTTCCTTTGTTCTGAGCAAGCTCACTGTTCGGACCCCATAGGAAACACAGTAGAGTAGAAGAGTGTTCTTTTCTCAAAAGCAGAGTGTGTTTCTTGTAAGGCGAGCTAGAGTTTGTTTCCCCATCCTAAAGGGAGTTGAATCACATGCAGTTTCTGGTCCTACGAGCAAGAGTTGTTTTCTGGTAAGGAAAGTAACTATTGAGCTCCCATTGCCATACACAGTGCAAATAGCACTCGCCTCTGTTCCCAGCAATTACAGTGTATCGGACTGAAGAGGAGCTACTGTTCTTGTCAGTTTCCTAAGCAGAGTTGAACTAGATATGGTCCATGTGTGTAGGAAGCACAGTTTTTTGATCTGAGCAAGCTCACTGTTTTGACCCCATAGGAAACACAGTAGAGTAGAAGAGTGCTCTTTTCTCTAAAGCAGAGTGTGTTTCTTGTAAGGCGAGCTAGCGTTTGTTTCCCAGTCCTAAATGGAGTTGAATCACATGCAGTTTCTGGTCCTACAAGCAAGAGTTGTTTTCTGGTAAGAATAGTCACTATTGCGCTGCCATTGCCATACACAAGACAAATAGCACTGGCATCTGTTCCCAGCAATTACAGTGTATTGGACTGAAGAGGATCTACTGTTCTTGTCAGGTTCCTAATCAGAATTGAACTAGATATGGCCGTGTGTAGGAAGCACAGTTCTTTTGTTCTCAGCAAGCTCACTGTTCTGGCCCTACAGGAAACACGGTAGAGTAGAAGAGTGCTCTTTTCTCAAAAGCAGAGTGTGTTTCTTGTAAGGCGAGCTAGAGTTTGTTTTCCAGTCCTAAATGGAGTTGAGTCACATGCAGTTTTTTGTCTTAAGAGCAAGAGTTGTTTTCTGGTAAGACAAGTCACTATTGTGCTCGAATTGCCATACACAGTGCAAATAGCACTCACGTCTGTTCCCAGCAAGTACTGTGTATCAGACTGAAGAGGAGCTACTGTTCTTGTCAGTTTTCTAAGCAGAGTTGAACTACATATGGTCCGTGTGTAGGAAGCACAGTTTTTTGTTCTGAGCAAGCTCATTATTTGGACCCCATAGGAAACACAGTAGAGTAGAAGAGGGCTCTTTTCTCTAAAGCAGAGTGTGTTTCTTGTAAGGAGAGCTAGCGTTTGTTTCCCAGTCCTAAATGGAGTTGAATCGCATGCAGTTTCTGGTCCTACGAGCAAGAGTTGTTTTCTGGTAAGGAAAGTCACTATTGCGTTCCCTTTGCCATACACAGTGCAAATAGTACTGGAGTCTGTTCCCAGCAAGTACAGTGTATCGGACTGAAGAGGAGCTACTGTTCTTGTCAGTTTCCTAAGCAGAGTTGAACTAGTTATGGCCCGTGTGTAGGAAGCACAGTTCTTTTGTTCTGAGCAAGCTCACTGTTCTGGCCCTATAGGAAACACAGTAGAGTAGAAGAGTTCTCTTTTCTCTAAAGCAGAGTGTGTTTCTTGTAAGGCGAGCTAGCGTTTGTTTCCCAGTCCTAAATGGAGTTTAATCACATGTAGTTTGTAGTTCTACGAGCAAGAGTTGTTTTATGGTAAGAAGAGTCACTATTGCACGGCCATTGCCATACACAGGACAAATAGCACTGGCGTCTGTTCCCAGCAAGTACAGTGTATTGGACTGAAGAGGATCTACTGTTCTTGTCAGGTTCCTAAGCAGAATTGAACTAGATATGGCCATGTGTGTAGGAAGCACAGTTCTTTTGTTCTGAGCAAGCTCACTGTTCGGACACCATAGGAAAAACAGTAGAGTAAAAGAGTGCTCTTTTCTCAAAAGCAGAGTGTGTTTCTTGTAAGGCGAGCTAGCGTTTGTTTCCCAGTCCTAAATGGAGTTGAATCCCATGCAGTTTCTGGTCCTATGAGCAAGAGTTGTTTTCTGGTAAGGAAAGTCACTATTGCGCTCCCCTTGCCATACACAGTGCAAATAGCTCTCGCGTCTGTTCCCAGCAAGTACAGTGTATCAGACTGAAGAGGAGCTACTGTTCTTGTCAGTTTCCTAAGCAGAGTTGAACTAGATATGGCCCGTGTGTGTAGGAAGCACATTTCTTATGTTCTGAGCAAGTTCACTGTTCTGGCCCTATAGGAAACACAGTAGAGTAGAAGAGTGCTCTTTTCTCAAAAGCAGAGTGTGTTTTTGTAAGGCGAGCTAGCGTTTGTTTCCTAGTCCTAAATGGAGTGGAATCACATGCAGTTTCTGGTCCTATGAGCTAGAGTTGTTTTCTGGTAAGGAAAGTCACTATTGCGCTCCCATTGCCATACACAGTGCAAATAGCCCATGTGTCTGTTCCCAGCAAGTGCAGTGTATCAGACTGAAGAGGAGCTACTGTTCTTGTCAGTTTCCTAAGCAGAGTTGAACTATATATAGCCCGTGTGTTTAGAAGGCACAGTTCCTATGTTCTGAGCAAGCTCACTGTTCTGGCACTATAGGAAACACAGTAGAGTAGAAGAGTGCTCTTTTCTCTAAAGCAGAGTGTGTTTCTTGTAAGGCGAGCTCGCATTTGTTTCCCAGTCCTAAATGGAGTTGAGTCACATGCAGTTTTTTGTCCTACGAGCAAGAGTTGTTTTCTGGTAAGGCGAGTCACTATTGTGCTCCAATAGCCATACACAGTGCAAATAGCACTCGCGGCTGTTCCCTGCAAGTACAGTGTATTGGACTGAAGAGGAGCTAATGTTCTTGTCAGTTTCCTAAGCAGAGTTGAACTAGATATGGCCCGTGTGTGTAGCAATCACAGTTCCTTTGTTCTGAGCAAGCTCACTGTTCGGACCCCATAGAAAACACAGTAGAGTAGAAGAGTGTTCTTTTCTCAAAAGCAGAGTGTGTTTCTTGTAAGGCGAGCTAGAGTTTGTTTCCCCATCCTAAAGGGAGTTGAATCACATGCAGTTTCTGGTCCTACGAGCAAGAGTTGTTTTCTGGTAAGGAAAGTAACTATTGAGCTCCCATTGCCATACACAGTGCAAATAGCACTCGCCTCTGTTCCCAGCAATTACAGTGTATCGGACTGAAGAGGAGCTACTGTTCTTGTCAGTTTCCTAAGCAGAGTTGAACTAGATATGGTCCATGTGTGTAGGAAGCACAGTTTTTTGATCTGAGCAAGCTCACTGTTTTGACCCCATAGGAAACACAGTAGAGTAGAAGAGTGCTCTTTTCTCTAAAGCAGAGTGTGTTTCTTGTAAGGCGAGCTAGCGTTTGTTTCCCAGTCCTAAATGGAGTTGAATCACATGCAGTTTCTGGTCCTACAAGCAAGAGTTGTTTTCTGGTAAGAATAGTCACTATTGCGCTGCCATTGCCATACACAAGACAAATAGCACTGGCATCTGTTCCCAGCAATTACAGTGTATTGGACTGAAGAGGATCTACTGTTCTTGTCAGGTTCCTAATCAGAATTGAACTAGATATGGCCGTGTGTAGGAAGCACAGTTCTTTTGTTCTCAGCAAGCTCACTGTTCTGGCCCTACAGGAAACACGGTAGAGTAGAGAGTGATCTTTTCTCAAAAGCAGAGTGTGTTTCTTGTAAGGCGAGCTAGAGTTTGTTTTCCAGTCCTAAATGGAGTTGAGTCACATGCAGTTTTTTGTCTTAAGAGCAAGAGTTGTTTTCTGGTAAGACAAGTCACTATTGTGCTCGAATTGCCATACACAGTGCAAATAGCACTCACGTCTGTTCCCAGCAAGTACTGTGTATCAGACTGAAGAGGAGCTACTGTTCTTGTCAGTTTCCTAAGCAGAGTTGAACTACATATGGTCCGTGTGTAGGAAGCACAGTTTTTTGTTCTGAGCAAGCTCATTATTTGGACCCCATAGGAAACACAGTAGAGTAGAAGAGGGCTCTTTTCTCTAAAGCAGAGTGTGTTTCTTGTAAGGAGAGCTAGCGTTTGTTTCCCAGTCCTAAATGGAGTTGAATCGCATGCAGTTTCTGGTCCTACGAGCAAGAGTTGTTTTCTGGTAAGGAAAGTCACTATTGCGTTCCCTTTGCCATACACAGTGCAAATAGTACTGGAGTCTGTTCCCAGCAAGTACAGTGTATCGGACTGAAGAGGAGCTACTGTTCTTGTCAGTTTCCTAAGCAGAGTTGAACTAGTTATGGCCCGTGTGTAGGAAGCACAGTTCTTTTGTTCTGAGCAAGCTCACTGTTCTGGCCCTATAGGAAACACAGTAGAGTAGAAGAGTTCTCTTTTCTCTAAAGCAGAGTGTGTTTCTTGTAAGGCGAGCTAGCGTTTGTTTCCCAGTCCTAAATGGAGTTTAATCACATGTAGTTTGTAGTTCTACGAGCAAGAGTTGTTTTATGGTAAGAAGAGTCACTATTGCACGGCCATTGCAATACACAGGACAAATAGCACTGGCGTCTGTTCCCAGCAAGTACAGTGTATTGGACTGAAGAGGATCTACTGTTCTTGTCAGGTTCCTAAGCAGAATTGAACTAGATATGGCCATGTGTGTAGGAAGCACAGTTCTTTTGTTCTGAGCAAGCTCACTGTTCGGACACCATAGGAAAAACAGTAGAGTAGAAGAGTGCTCTTTTCTCAAAAGCAGAGTGTGTTTCTTGTAAGGCGAGCTAGCGTTTGTTTCCCAGTCCTAAATGGAGTTGAATCCCATGCAGTTTCTGGTCCTATGAGCAAGAGTTGTTTTCTGGTAAGGAAAGTCACTATTGCGCTCCCCTTGCCATACACAGTGCAAATAGCTCTCGCGTCTGTTCCCAGCAAGTACAGTGTATCAGACTGAAGAGGAGCTACTGTTCTTGTCAGTTTCCTAAGCAGAGTTGAACTAGATATGGCCCGTGTGTGTAGGAAGCACATTTCTTATGTTCTGAGCAAGTTCACTGTTCTGGCCCTATAGGAAACACAGTAGAGTAGAAGAGTGCTCTTTTCTCAAAAGCAGAGTGTGTTTTTGTAAGGCGAGCTAGCGTTTGTTTCCTAGTCCTAAATGGAGTGGAATCACATGCAGTTTCTGGTCCTATGAGCTAGAGTTGTTTTCTGGTAAGGAAAGTCACTATTGCGCTCCCATTGCCATACACAGTGCAAATAGCCCATGTGTCTGTTCCCAGCAAGTGCAGTGTATCAGACTGAAGAGGAGCTACTGTTCTTGTCAGTTTCCTAAGCAGAGTTGAACTATATATAGCCCGTGTGTTTAGGAGGCACAGTTCCTATGTTCTGAGCAAGCTCACTGTTCTGGCACTATAGGAAACACAGTAGAGTAGAAGAGTGCTCTTTTCTCTAAAGCAGAGTGTGTTTCTTGTAAGGCGAGCTCGCATTTGTTTCCCAGTCCTAAATGGAGTTGAGTCACATGCAGTTTTTTGTCCTACGAGGAAGAGTTGTTTTCTGGTAAGAAGAGTCACTATTGCAATCCAAATGCCTTATACAATGCAAATAGCACTCGCATCTGTTCCCAGCAATTACAGTGCATTGGACTGAATAGGAGCTACTGTTCTTGTCAGTTTCCTAAGCAGAGTGGATCTAGATATGGTCCATGTGTGTAGGAAGCACAGTTCTTTTGTTCTGAGCAAGCTCACTGTTTGTACCCCATAAGAAACACAGTGGAGTAGAAGTGTGCTCTTTTTTCAAAAGCAGAGTGTGTTTCATGTAAGGCGAGCTAGCATTTGTTTCCCAGTCCTAAATAGAGTTGAATGACATGCAGTTTCTGGTCCTACGAGCAAGAGTTGTTTTCTGGTAAGGAAAGTCACTATTGCGCTCCCATTGCCATACACAGTGCAAATAATACTCGCGTCTGTTCCCAGCAAGTACAGGGTATCGGACTGAAGAGGAAGTACTGTTCTTGTCAGTTTCCTAAGCAGAGTTGAACTAGTTATGGCCCGTGTGTAGGAAGCACAGTTCTTTTGTTCTGTGGAAGCTCACTGTTCTGGCCCTATAGGAAACACAGTAGAGTAGAAGAGTGCTCTTTTCTCTAAAGCAGAGTGTGTTTCTTGTAAGGCCAGCTAGCGTTTGTTTCCCGTCCTAAATGGAGTTGAATCTCATGTAGTTTCTAGTCCTACGAGCAAGAGCTGTTTTATGGTAAGAAGAGTCACTATTGCGCTGCCATTGCCATACACAGGACAAATAGCAATGGCGTCTGTTCCCAGCAAGTACAGTGTATTGGACTGAAGAGGATCTACTGTTCTTGTCAGGTTCCTAAGCAGAATAGAACTAGATATGGCCGTGTGTGTAGGAAGCACAGTTCTTTTGTTCAGAGCAAGCTCACTGTTCGGACACCTTAGAAAACACAGTAGAGTAGAAGAGTGCTCTCTTCTCAAAAACAGAGTGTGTTTCATGTAAGGCGAGCTAGCGTTTGTTTCCCAGTCCTAAATGGAGTTGAGTCACATGCAGTTTTTTGTCTTAAGAGCAAGAGTTGTTTTCTGGTAAGACAAGTCACTATTGTGCTCGAATTGCCATACACAGTGCAAATAGCACTCACGTCTGTTCCCAGCAAGTACTGTGTATCAGACTGAAGAGGAGCTACTGTTCTTGTCAGTTTCCTAAGCAGAGTTGAACTACATATGGTCCGTGTGTGGGAAGCACAGTTTTTTGTTCTGAGCAAGCTCACTGTTTGGACCCCATAGGAAACACAGTAGAGTAGAAGAGGGCTCTTTTCTCTAAAGCAGAGTGTGTTTCTTGTAAGGAGAGCTAGCGTTTGTTTCCCAGTCCTAAATGGAGTTGAATCACATGCAGTTTCTGGTCCTACGAGTAAGAGTTGTTTTCTGGTAAGGAAAGTCACTATTACGTTCCCTTTGCCATACACAGTGCAGATAGTACTCGCGTCTGTTCCCAGCAAGTACAGTGTATCGGACTGAAGAGGAGCTACTGTTCTTGTCAGTTTCCTAAGCAGAGTTGAACTAGTTATGGCCCGTGTGTAGGAAGCACAGTTCTTTTGTTCTGAGCAAGCTCACTGTTCTGGCCCTATAGGAAACACAGTAGAGTAGAAGAGTTCTCTTTTCTCTAAAGCAGAGTGTGTTTCTTGTAAGGCGAGCTAGCGTTTGTTTCCCAGTCCTAAATGGAGTTTAATCATATGTAGTTTGTAGTTCTATGAGCAAGAGTTGTTTTATGGTAAGAAGAGTCACTATTGCGCTGCCATTGCCATACACAGGACAAATAGCACTGGCGTCTGTTCCCAGCAAGTACAGTGTATTGGACTGAAGAGGATCTACTGTTCTTGTCAGGTTCCTAAGCAGAATTGAACTAGATAAGGCCATGTGTGTAGGAAGCACAGTTCTTTTGTTCTGAGCAAGCTCACTGTTCGGACACCATAGGAAACACAGTAGAGTAGAAGAGTGCTCTTTTCTCAAAAGCAGAGTGTGTTTCTTGTAAGGCGAGCTAGCGTTTGTTTCCCAGTCCTAAATGGAGTTGAATCCCATGTAGTTTCTGGTCCTATGAGCAAGAGTTGTTTTCTGGTAAGGAAAGTCACTATTGCGCTCCCCTTGCCATACACAGTGCAAATAGCTCTCGCGTCTGTTCCCAGCAAGTACAGTGTATTGGACTGAAGAGGAGCTACTGTTCTTGTCTGTTTCCTATGCAGAGTTGAACTAGATATGACCCATGTGTAGGAAGCACAGTTCTTTTGTTCTGAGCAAGCTCACTGTTCTGGCCTATTGGAAACACAGTAGAGTAGAAGAGTGCTCTCTTCTCAAAAGCAGAGTGTGTTTCTTGTAAGGCGAGCTAGCGTTTGTTTCCCAGTCCTAAATGGAGTTGAATCACATGCAGTTTCTAGTCCTACGAGCAAGAGTTGTTTTATGGTAAGAAGAGTCACTATTGTGCTGCCATTGCCATACACAGGACAAATAGCACTGGCGTCTGTTCCCAGCAAGTACAGTGTATTGGACTGAAGAGGATCTACTGTTCTTGTCAGGTTCCTAAGCAGAATTGAACTAGATATGTCCTTGTGTGTAGGAAGCACAGTTCTTTTGTTCTGAGCAAGTTCACTGTTCGGACCCCATAGGAAACACAGTAGAGTAGAAGAGTGCTCTTTTCTCAAAAGCAGAGTGTGTTTCTTGTAAGGCGAGCTAGTGTTTGTTTCCCAGTCCTAAATGGAGTTGAGTCACATGCAGTTTTTTGTCCTAAGAGCAAGAGTTGTTTTCTGGTATGACGAGTCACTATTGTGCTCCAATTGCCATACACAGTGCAAGTAGCACTCGCGTCTCTTCCCCGCAAGTACAGTGTATTGGACTGAAGAGGATCTACTCTTCTTGTCAGTTTCCTAAGCAGAGTTGAATTAGATATGGCCCGTGTGTGTAGGCAGCACAGTTCTTTTGTTCTGAGCAAGCTCACTGTTCGGACAACATAGGAAACACAGTAGAGTAGAAGAGTGCTCTTTTCTCAAAAGCAGAGTGTGTTTCATGTAATGCGAGCTAGCATTTGTTTCCCAGTCCTAAATAGAGTTGAATCACATGCAGTTCCTGGTCCTACGAGCAAGAGTTGTTTTCTGGTAAGGAAAGTCACTATTGCGCTCCCATTGCCATACACAGTGCAAATAATACTCATGTCTGTTCCCAGCAAGTACAGTGTATCGGACTGAAGAGAAGCTACTGTTCTTGTCAGTTTCCTAAGCAGAGTTGAACTAGTTATGGCCCGTGTGTAGGAAGCACAGTTCTTTTGTTTTGTGGAAGCTCACTGTTCTGGCCCTATAGGAAACACAGTAGAGTAGAAGAGTGCTCTTTTCTCTAAAGCAGAGTGTGTTTCATGTAAGGCGAGCTAGCGTTTGTTTCCCAGTCCTAAATGGAGTTGAATCACATGCAGTTTCTAGTCCTACGAGCAAGAGTTGTTTTATGGTAAGAAGAGTCACTATTGCGCTGCCATTGCCATACACAGGACAAATAGCACTGGCGTCTGTTCCCAGCAAGTACAGTGTATTGGACTGAAGAGGATCTACTGTTCTTGTCAGGTTCCTAAGCAGAATTGAACTAGATATGGCTGTGTGTGTAGGAAGCACAGTTCTTTTGTTCTGAGCAAGCTCACTGTTCGGACAACATAGGAAACACAGTAGAGTAGAAGAGTGCTCTTTTCTCAAAAGCAGAGTGTGTTTCATGTAAGGCGAGCTAGCATTTGTTTCCCAGTCCTAAATGGAGTTGAATCACATGCAGTTTCTGGTCCTATGAGCAAGAGTTGTTTTCTGTTAAGGAAAGTCACTATTGCGCTCCCCTTGCCATACACAGTGCAAATAGCTCTCGCGTCTGTTCACAGCAAGTACAGTGTATTGGACTGAAGAGGAGCTACTGTTCTTGTCTGTTTCCTATGCAGAGTTGAACTAGATAAGGCCCCTGTGTAGGAAGCACAGTTTTTTTGTTCTGAGCAAGCTCACTGTTCTGGCCCTATAGAAAACACAGTAGAGTAGAAGAGTGCTCTTTTCTCAAAAGCAGAGTGTGTTTCTTGTAAGGCGAGCTAGCGTTTGTTTCCCAGTCCTAAATGGAGTTGAGTCACATGCAGTTTTTTGTCCTAAGAGCAAGAGTTGTTTTCTGGTATGACGAGTCACTATTGTGCTCCAATTGCCATACGCAGTGCAAGTAGCACTCGCGTCTCTTCCCCGCAAGTACAGTGTATTGGACTGAAGAGGATCTACTGTTCTTGTCAGTTTCCTAAGCAGAGTTCAACTAGATATGGTCCGTGTGTGTAGGCAGCACAGTTCTTCTGTTCTGAGCAAGCTCACTGTTCGGACCCCATAGGAAGCACAGTAGAGTAGAAGAGTGCTCTTTTCTCAAAAGCAGAGTGTGTTTCATGTAATGCGAGCTAGCATTTGTTTCCCAGTCCTAAATAGAGTTGAATCACATGCAGTTTCTGGTCCTACGAGCAAGAGTTGTTTTCTGGTAAGGAAAGTCACTATTGCGCTCCCATTGCCATACACAGTGTAAATAATACTCGCGTCTGTTGCCAGCAAGTACAGTGTATCGGACTGAAGAGGAGGTACAGTTCTTGTCAGTTTCCTAAGCAGAGTTGAACTAGTTATGGCCCGTGTGTAGGAAGCACAGTTCTTTTGTTCTGTGGAAGCTCACTGTTCTGGCCCTATAGGAAACACAGTAGAGTAGAAGAGTACTCTTTTCTCTAAAGCAGAGTGTGTTTCATGTAAGGCGAGCTAGCGTTTGTTTCCCAGTCCTAAATGGAGTTGAATCGCATGCAGTTTCTGGTCCTACGAGCAAGAGTTGTTTTTTGGTAAGGAAAGTCACTATTGCGTTCCCTTTGCCATACACAGTGCAAGTAGTACTGGAGTCTGTTCCCAGCAAGTATAGTGTATCGGACTGAAGAGGAGCTACTGTTCTTGTCAGTTTCCTAAGCAGAGTTGAACTAGTTATGGCCCGTGTGTAGGAAGCACAGTTCTTTTGTTCTGAGCAATCTCACTGTTCTGGCCGTATAGGAAACACAGTAGAGTAGAAGAGTTCTCTTTTCTCTAAAGCAGAGTGTGTTTCTTGTAAGGCGAGCTAGCGTTTGTTTCCCAGTCCTAAATGGAGTTTAATCACATGTAGTTTGTAGTTCTACGAGCAAGAGTTGTTTTATGGTAAGAAGAGTCACTATTGCGCTGCCATTGCCATACACAGGACAAATAGCACTGGCGTCTGTTCCCAGCAAGTACAGTGTATTGGACTGAAGAGGATCTACTATTCTTGTCAGGTTCCTAAGCAGAATTGAACTAGATATGGCCATGTGTGTAGGAAGCACAGTTCTTTTGTTCTGAGCAAGCTCACTGTTCGGACACCATAGGAAAAACAGTAGAGTAGAAGTGTGCTCTTTTCTCAAAAGCAGAATGTGTTTCATGTAAGGCGAGCTAGCGTTTGTTTCCTAGTCTTAAATGGAGTGGAATCACATGCAGTTTCTGGTCCTATGAGCAAGAGTTGTTTTCTGGTAAGGAAAGTCACTATTGCGCTCCCATTGCCATACACAGTGCAAATAGCCCATGTGTCTGTTCCCAGCAAGTGCAGTGTATCAGACTGAAGAGGAGCTACTGTTCTTGTCAGTTTCCTAAGCAGAGTTGAACTATATATAGCCCGTGTGTTTAGGAGGCACAGTTCTTATGTTCTGAGCAAGCTCACTGTTCTGGCACTATAGGAAACACAGTAGAGTAGAAGAGTGCTCTTTTCTCTAAAGCAGAGTGTGTTTCTTGTAAGGCGAGCTCGCATTTGTTTCCCAGTCCTAAATGGAGTTGAGTCACATGCAGTTTTTTGTCCTACGAGGAAGAGTTGTTTTCTGGTAAGAAGAGTCACTATTGCGATCCAAATGCCTTATACAATGCAAATACCACTCGCGTCTGTTCCCAGCAATTACAGTGCATTGGACTGAATAGGAGCTACTGTTCTTGTCAGTTTCCTAAGCAGAGTGGAACTAGATATGGTCCATGTGTGTAGGAAGCACAGTTCTTTTGTTCTGAGCAAGCTCACTGTTTGTACCCCATAGGAAACACAGTGGAGTAGAAGTGTGCTCTTTTTTCAAAAGCAGAGTGTGTTTCATGTAAGGTGAGCTAGCATTTGTTTCCCAGTCCTAAATAGAGTTGAATGACATGCAGTTTCTGGTCCTACGAGCAAGAGTTGTTTTCTGGTAAGGAAAGTCACTATTGCGCTCCCATTGCCATACACAGTGCAAATAATACTCGCGTCTGTTCCCAGCAAGTACAGGGTATCAGACTGAAGAGGAAGTACTGTTCTTGTCAGTTTCCTAAGCAGAGTTGAACTAGTTATGGCCCGTGTGTAGGAAGCACAGTTCTTTTGTTCTGTGGAAGCTCACTGTTCTGGCCCTATAGGAAACACAGTAGAGTAGAAGAGTGCTCTTTTCTCTAAAGCAAAGTGTGTTTCTTGTAAGGCGAGCTAGCGTTTGTTTCCCAGTCCTAAATGGAGTTGAATCTCATGCAGTTTCTAGTCCTACGAGCAAGAGTTGATTTATGGTAAGAAGAGTCACTATTGCGCTGCCATTGCCATACACAGGACAAATAGCAATGGCGTCTGTTCCCAGCAAGTACAGAGTATTGGACTGAAGAGGATCTACTGTTCTTGTCAGGTTCCTAAGCAGAATAGAACTAGATATGGCCGTGTGTGTAGGAAGCACAGTTCTTTTGTTCTGAGCAAGCTCACTGTTCGGACACCTTAGAAAACACAGTAGAGTAGAAGAGTGCTCTTTTCTCAAAAACAGAGTGTGTTTCATGTAAGGCGAGCTAGCGTTTGTTTCCCAGTCCTAAATGGAGTTGAGTCACATGCAGTTTTTTGTCTTAAGAGCAAGAGTTGTTTTCTGGTAAGACAAGTCACTATTGTGCTCGAATTGCCATACACAGTGCAAATAGCACTCACGTCTGTTCCCAGCAAGTACTGTGTATCAGACTGAAGAGGAGCTACTGTTCTTGTCAGTTTCCTAAGCAGCGTTGAACTACATATGGTCCGTGTGTAGGAAGCACAGTTTTTTGTTCTGAGCAAGCTCACTCTTTGGACCCCATAGGAAACACAGTACTGTAGAAGAGGGCTCTTTTCTCTAAAGCAGAGTGTGTTTCTTGTAAGGAGAGCTAGCGTTTGTTTCCCAGTCCTAAATGGAGTTGAATCACATGCAGTTTCTGGTCCTACGAGCAAGAGTTGATTTCTGGTAAGGAAAGTCCCTATTGCGTTCCCTTTGCCATACACAGTGCAAATAGTACTGGCGTCTGTTCCCAGCAAGTACAGTGTATCGGACTGAAGAGGAGCTACTGTTCTTGTCAGTTTCCTAAGCAGAGTTGAACTAGTTATGGCCCGTGTGTAGGAAGCACAGTTCTTTTGTTCTGAGCAAGCTCACTGTTCTGGCACTATAGGAAACACAGTAGAGTAGAAGAGTTCTCTTTTCTCTAAAGCAGAGTGTGTTTCTTGTAAGGCGAGCTAGCGTTTGTTTCCCAGTCCTAAATGGAGTTTAATCATATGTAGTTTGTAGTTCTATGAGCAAGAGTTGTTTTATGGTAAGAAGAGTCACTATTGCGCTGCCATTGCCATACACAGGACAAATAGCACTGGCGTCTGTTCCCAGCAAGTACAGTGTATTGGACTGAAGAGGATCTACTGTTCTTGTCAGGTTCCTAAGCAGAATTGAACTAGATATGGCCATGTGTGTAGGAAGCACAGTTCTTTTCTTCTGAGCAAGCTCACTGTTCGGACACCATAGGAAAAACAGTAGAGTAGAAGTGTGCTCTTTTCTCAAAAGCAGAGTGTGTTTCTTGTAAGGCGAGCTAGCGTTTGTTTCCCAGTCCTAAATGGAGTTGAATCCCATGCAGTTCCTGGTCCTATGAGCAAGAGTTGTTTTCTGGTAAGGAAAGTCACTATTGCGCTCCCCTTGCCATACACAGTGCAAATAGCTCTCGCGTCTGTTCCCAGCAATTGCAGTGTATCAGACTGAAGAGGAGCTACTGTTCTTGTCAGTTTCCTAAGCAGAGTTGAACTAGATATGGCCCGTGTGTGTAGGCAGCACAGTTCTTTTGTTCTGAGCAAGCTCACTGTTCTGGCCCTATAGGAAACACAGTAGAGTAGAAGAGTGCTCTTTTCTCAAAAGCAGAGTGTGTTTCAAGTAAGGCGAGCTAGCATTTGTTTCCCAGTCCTAAATGGAGTTGAATCACATGCAGTTTCTGGTCCTACGAACAAGAGTTTTTTTCTGGTAAAGAAAGTCACTATTGCGCTCCCATTGCCATACACAGTGCAAGTAGCACTCGCGTCTTTTTCCAGCAAGTATAGTGTATCGGACAGAAGAGGAGCTACTGTTCTTGCCAGTTTCCTAAGCAGAGTTGAAGTAGATATGGCCCCTGTATAGGAAGAACAGTTCTTTTGTTCTGAGCAAGCTCACTCTTCGGACACCATAGGAAACACAGTAGAGTAGAAGAGTGCTCTTTTCACAAAAGCAGAGTATGTTTCTTGTAAGGCGAGCTAGCGTTTCTTTCTCAGTCCTAAATCGAGTTGAATCACATGCAGTTTCTGGTCCTATGAGCAAGAGTTTTTTTTCTGGTAAGGAAAGTCACTATTGCGCTCCCCTTGCCATACACAGTACAAATAGCTCTCGCGTCTGTTCCCAGCAAGTACAGTGTATCAGACTGAGAAGGAGCTACTGTTCCTGTCAGTTTCCTAAGCAGAGTTGAACTAGATATGGCCCGTGTGTGTAGGAAGCCCAGTTCTTATGTTCTGACCAAGTTCACTGTTCTGGCCCTATAGGAAACACAGTAGAGTAGAAGAGTGCTCTTTTCTCAAAAGCAGAGTGTGTTTCATGTAAGGCGAGCTAGCATTTGTTTCCCAGTGCTAAATGGAGTTGAATCACATGCAGTTTCTGGTCCTACAAGCAAGAGTTGTTTTCTTTTAAGGAAAGTCACTATTTCGCTCCCATTGCCATACACAGTGCAAATAGCACTGGTGTCTGTTCCCAGCAAGTACAGTGTATTGGACTGAAGAGGATCTACTGTTCTTGTCAGGTTCCTAAGCAGAATTGAACTAGATAAGGCCCATGTGTAGGAAGCACAGTTCTTTTGTTCTGAGCAAGCTCACTGTTCTGGCCCTATAGAAAACACAGTAGAGTAGAAGAGTGCTCTTATCTCAAAAGCAGAGTGTGTTTCTTGTAAGGCGAGCTAGCGTTTGTTTCCCAGTCCTAAATGGAGTTGAGTCACATGCAGTTTTTTGTCCTAAGAGCAAGAGTTGTTTTCTGGTATGACGAGTCACTATTTTGCTCCAATTGCTATACACAGTGCAAGTAGCACTCGCGTCTCTTCCCCGCAAGTACAGTGTATTGGACTGAAGAGGATCTACTGTTCTTGTCAGTTTCCTAAGCAGAGTTCAACTAGATATGGCCCGTGTGTGTAGGCAGCACAGTTCTTTTGTTCTGAGCAAGCTCACTGTTCGGACCCCATAGGAAACACAGTAGAGTAGAAGAGTGCTCTTTTCTCAAAAGCAGAGTGTGTTTCATGTAATGCGAGCTAGCATTTGTTTCCCAGTCCTAAATAGAGTTGAATCACATGCAGTTTCTGGTCCTACGAGCAAGAGTTGTTTTCTGGTAAGGAAAGTCACTATTGCGCTCCCATTGCCATACACAGTGCTAATAATACTCGCGTCTGTTCCCAGCAAGTACAGTGTATCGGACTGAAGAGGAGGTACAGTTCTTGTCAGTTTCCTAAGCACAGTTGAACTAGTTATGGCCCGTGTGTAGGAAGCACAGTTCTTTTGTTCTGTGGAAGCTCACTGTTCTGGGCCTATAGGAAACACAGTAGAGTAGAAGAGTACTCTTTTCTCTAAAGCAGAGTGTGTTTCATGTAAGGCGAGCTAGCGTTTGTTTCCCAGTCCTAAATGGAGTTGAATCACATGCAATTTCTAGTCCTACGAGCAAGGGTTGTTTTATGGTAAGAAGAGTCACTATTGCGCTGCCATTGCCATACACAGGACAAATAGCACTGGCGTCTGTTCCCAGCAAGTACAGTGTATTGGACTGAAGAGGATCTACTGTTCTTGTCAGGTTCCTAAGCAGAATTGAACTAGATATGGCCGTGTGTGTAGGAAGCACAGTTCTTTTGTTCTGAGCAAGCTCACTGTTCGGACACCATAGGAAACACAGTAGAGTAGAAGAGTGCTCTTTTCTCAAAAGCAGAGTGTGTTTCTTGTAAGGCGAGCTAGCGTTTGTTTCCCAGTCCTAAATGGAGTTGAATCACATGCAGTTTCTGGTCCTACGAGCAAGAGTTGTTTTCTCGTAAGGAAAGTCACTATTTCGCTCCCCTTGCCATACACAGTGCAAATAGCTCTCGCGTCTGTTCCCAGCAAGTACAGTGTATTGGACTGAAGAGGAGCTACTGTTCTTGTCTGTTTCCTATGCAGAGTTGAACTAGATATGGCCCATGTGTAGGAAGCACAGTTCTTTTGTTCTGAGCAAGCTCACTGTTCTGGCCTATTGGAAACACAGTAGAGTAGAAGAGTGCTCTTTTCTCCAAAGCAGAGTGTGTTTCTTGTAAGGCGAGCTAGCGTTTGTTTCCCAGTCCTAAATGGAGTTGAATCACATGCAGTTTCTGGTCCTATGAGCAAGCGTTGTTTTATGGTAAGAAGAGTCACTATTGCGCTGTCATTGCCATACACAGGACAAATAGCACTGGCGTCTGTTCCCAGCAAGTACAGTGTATTGGACTCAAGAGGATCTACTGTTCTTGTCAGGTTCGTAAGCAGAATTGAACTAGATATGGCCGTGTGTGTAGGAAGCACAGTTCTTTTGTTCTGAGCAAGCTCACTCTTCGGTCACCATAGGAAACACAGTAGAGTAGAAGAGTGCTCTTTTCTCAAAAGCAGAGTGTGTTTCGTGTAAGGCGAGCTAGCGTTTGTTTCCCAGTCCTAAATGGAGTTGAATCACATGCAGTTTCTGGTCCTAAGAACAAGAGTTGCTTTCTGGTAAGGAAACTCACTATTGCGCTCCCCTTGCCATGCACAGTGCAAATAGCTCTCGCGTCTGTTCCCAGAAAGTACAGTGTATTGGACTGAAGAGGAGCTACTGTTCTTGTCAGTTTTCTATGCAGAGTTGAACTAGATATGGCCCATGTGTAGGAAGCACAGTTCTTTTGTTCTGAGCAAGCTCACTGTTCTGGCCCTATAGGAAACACTATAGAGTAGAAGAGTGCTCTTTTCTACAAAGCAGATTGTGTTTCTTGTAAGGCGAGCTAGCGTTTGTTTGCCAGGCCTAAATGGAGTTGAATCACATGCAGTTTCTGGTCCTACGAGCAAGAGTTGTTTTATGGTAAGAAGAGTCACTATTGCGCTGTCATTGCCATACACAGGACAAATAGCACTGGCGTCTGTTCCCAGCAAGTACAGTGTATTGGACTGAAGAGGATCTACTGTTCTTGTCAGGTTCCTAAGCTGAATTGAACTAGATATGGCCTTGTGTGTAGGAAGCACAGTTCTTTTGTTCTGAGCAAGTTCACTGTTCGGACACTCATAGGAAACACAGTAGAGTTGAAGAGTGCTCTTTTCTCAAAAGCAGAGTGTGTTTCTTGTAAGGCGAGCTAGTGTTTGTTTCCCAGTCCTAAATGGAGTTGAGTCACATGCAGTTTTTTGTCCTAAGAGCAAGAGTTGTTTTCTGGTAAGACGAGTCACTATTGTGCTCCAATTGCACTACACAGTGCAAGTAGCACTCGCGTCTCTTCCCCGCAAGTACAGTGTATTGGACTGAAGAGGATCTACTGTTCTTGTCAGTTTCCTAAGCAGAGTTGAACTAGATATGGCCCGTGTGTGTAGGCAGCACAGTTCTTTTGTTCTGAGCAAGCTCACTGTTCCGTCCACATAGGAAACACAGTAGAGTAGAAGAGTGCTCTTTTCTCAAAAGCAGAGTGTGTTTCATGTAAGGCGAGGTAGCATTTGTTTCCCAGTCCTAAATGGAGTTGAATCACATGCAGTTTCTGGTCCTACGAGCAAGAGTTTTTTTCTGGTAAAGAAAGTCACCATTGCGCTCCCAATGCCATACACAGTGTAAATAGCACTCGCGTCTGTTCCCAGCAAGTACAGTGTATCAGACTGAAGAGGAGCTACTGTTCTTGTCAGTTTCCTAAGCAGAGTTGAACTAGATATGGCCCGTGTGTGTAGGAAGCACAGTTCTTATGTTCTGAGCAAGTTCACTCTTCTTGCCCTATAGGAAACACAGTAGAGTAGAACAGTGCTCTTTTCTCAAAAGCAGAGTGTGTTTTTGTAAGGCGAGCTAGCGTTTGTTTCCTAGTTTTAAATGGAGTGGAATCACATGCAGTTTCTGGTCCTAGGAACAAGAGTTGTTTTCTGGTAAGGAAAGTCACTATTGCGCTCCCATTGCCCTACACAAGGCAAATAGCACTCGTGACTTTTCCCAGCAAGTACAGTGTATTGGACTGAATAGGAGCTACTGTTCTTGTCAGTTTCCTAAGCAGACTTGAACTAGATATGGTCCATGTGTGTAGGAAGCACAGTTCTTTTGTTCTGAGCAAGCTCACTGTTTGTACCCCATAGGAAACACAGTGGAGTAGAAGAGTGCTCTTTTTTCAAAAGCAGAGTGTGTTTCTTGTAAGGCGAACTAGCGTTTGTTTCCCAGTCCTAAGTGGAGTTGAATCCCATGCAGTTTCTGGTACTAAGAGCAAGAGTTGTTTTCTCGTAAGGAAAGTAACTATTGCGCTCCCATTGCCATAGACAGTGCAAATAGCCCATGCGTCTGTTCCCAGCAAGTACAGTGTATTGGACTGAAGAGGAGCTACTGTTCTTCTCAGTTTCTTAAGCAGAGTTGAAGTAGATATGGCCCGTGTGTATAGGAAGCACAGTTCTTATGTTCTGAGCAAGTCCACTGTTCTGGCCCTATAGGAAACACAGTAGAGTAGAAGAGTGCTCTTTTCTCAAAAGCAGGGTGTGTTTTTGTAAGGCGAGCTAGAGTTGTTTACTAGTTTTAAATGGAGTGGAATCACATGCAGTTTCTGGTCCTATGAACAAGAGTTGTTTTCTGGTAAGGAAAGTCACTATTGCGCTCCCATTGCCCTACACAAGGCAAATAGCACTCGCGACTTTTCCCAGCAAGTACAGTGTATTGGACTGAATACGAGCTACTGTTCTTGTCAGTTTACTAAGCAGAGTTGAACTAGATATGGTCCCTGCGTGTAGGAAGCACAGTTCTTTTGTTCTGAGCAAGCTCACTGTTTGGACCCCATAGGAAACACAGTAGAGTAGAAGAGTGCTCTTTTCTCAAAAGCAGACTATGTTTCTTGTAAGGCGAGCTATTGTTTGTTTCCCAGTCCTAAATGGAGTTGAATTACATGCAGTTTCTGGTCCTACGAGCAAGAGTTGTTTTCTGGTAAGGAAAGTCACCATTGCGCTCCCCTTGCCATACACAGTGCAAATAGTTCTCGCGTCTGTTCCCAGCAAGTACAGTGTATCGGACTGAAGAGGAGCTACTGTTCTTGTCAGTTTCCTAAGCAGAGTTGAACTAGATATGGCCCGTGTGTGTAGGAAGCACAGTTCTTATGTTCTGAGCAAGCTCACGGTTCTGTCCCTATAGGAAACACAGTAGAGTAGAAGAGTGCTCTTTTCTGAAAAGCAGAGTGTGTTTTTTTAAGGCGAGCTAGCGTTTGTTTCCTAGTTTTAAATGGAGTGGAATCACATGCAGTTTCTGGTCCTATGAACAAGAGTTGTTTTCTGGTAAGGAAAGTCACTATTGCGCTCCCATTGCCCTACAAAAGGCAAATAGCACTCGCGACTTTTCCCAGCAAGTACAGTGTATTGGACTGAATAGGAGCTACTGTTCTTGTCAGTTTCCTAAGCAGAGTTGAACTAGATATGGTCCGTGTGTGTAGGAAGCACAGTTCTTTTGTTCTTTGCAAGATCACTGTTTGGACCCCTTAGGAAACAATGTAGAGTAGAAGAGTGCTCTTTTCTCTAAAGCAGAGTGTGTTTCTTGTAAGGCGAGCTAGCGTTTGTGTCCCAGTCATAAATGGAGTGGAATCACGTGCAGTTTCTGATCCTACGTACAAGAGTTGTTTTATCGTAAGAATAGTCACTATTGCGCTGCCATTGCCATACACAGTGCAAATAGCACTCGCGTCTGTTCCCAGCAAGTACAGTGTATCGGACTGAAGAGGAGCTACTGTTCTTGTCAGTTTCCTAAGCAGAGTTGAACTAGATATGGCCCGCGTGTTTAGGAAGCACAGTTCTTATGTTCTGAGCAAGCTCACTGTTCTGGCCCTATAGGAAACACAGTAGAGTAGAAGAGTGCTCTTTTCTCAAAAGCAGAGTATGTTTCTTGTAAGGCGAGGTAGCGTTTGTTTCCTAGTCCTAAATGGAGTTGAATCACATGCAGTTTCTGGTCCTACGAGCAAGAGTTGTTTTCTGGTAAGGAAAGTCACATTGTGCTCCCATTGCCAAACACATTGCAAATAGCACTCGCGTCTGTTCCCAGCAAGTACAGTGTATTGTACTGAATAGGTGCTACTGTTCTTGTCAGTTTCCTAAGCAGAGTTGAACTAGATATGATCCGTGTTTGTAGGAAGCACAGTTCTTTTGTTCTGAGCAAGATCACTGTTTGGACCCCTTAGGAAAAAATGTAGAGTAGAAGAGTGCTCTTTTCTCTAAAGCAGAGTGTGTTTCTTGTAAAGCGAGCTAGTGTTTGTTTCGCAGTCCTAAATGGAGTTGAATCCCACGCAGTTTCTGGTACTATGAGCAAGAGTTGTTTTCTGGTAAGAAGAGTCACTATTGTGCTGCCATTGCCATACACTGGACAAATAGCACTGGCGTCTGTTCCCAGCAAGTACAGTGTATTGGACTGAAGAGGATCTACTGTTCTTGTCAGGTTCCTAAGCAGAATTGAACTAAATATGGCCGTGTGTGTAGGAAGCACAGTTCTTTTGTTCTGAGCAAGCTCACTGTTCGGACCCCATAGGAAACACAGTAGAGTAGATGAGTGCTCTTTTCTCAAAAGCAGAGTGTGTTTCTTGTAAGGCGAGCTAGCATTTGTTTCCCTGTCCTAAATGGCGTTGAATCACATGCTGTTTGTGGTCCTACGAGCAAGAGTTTTTTTCTGGTAAGGAAAGTCACTATTGTGCTCTCAATGCCATACACAGTGCAAATAGCACATGTGTCTGTTCCCAGCAATTACAGTGTACTGGACTGAAGAGGAACTACTGTTCTTCTCAGTTTCCTAAGCAGAGTTGAACTAGATATGGCCCATGTGTCTAGGAAGCACAGTTCATTTGTTCTGAGCAAGCTCACTGTTCTGGCACTATAGGAAAAACAGTAGAGTAGAAGAGTGTTCTTTTCTCAAAAGCAGAGTGTTTCTTGTAAGGCGAGCTAGAGTTTGTTTCCCTGTCCTAAATGGAGTTGAGTCACATGAAGTTTTTTGTCCTACGAGCAAGAGTTGTTTTCTGGTAAGAAGAGTCACTATTGTGCTCCAATTGCCATACACAGTGCAAATAGCACTCGTGTCTGTTCCCAGCAAGTACAGTGTATTAGACTGAATAGGAGCTACTGTTCTTCTCAGATTCCTAAGCAGAGTTGAACTAGATATGGTCCATGTGTGCAGGAAGCACAGTTCTTTTGTTCTGAGCAAGCTCTCTGTTTGGACCCCATAGGAAAAACAGTAGAGTAGAAGAGTGCTCTTTTCTCAAAAGCAGAGTGTGTTTCTTGTACGGCGAGCTAGTGTTTGTTTCCCAGTCTTAAATGGAGTGGAATCACATGCAGTTTCTGGTCCTACGAGCAAGAGTTGTTTTATGGTAAGAATAGTCACTATTGCGCTGCCATTGCCATACACAGGACAAATAGCACTGGCATCTGTTCCCAGCAAGTACAGTGTATTGGACTGAAGAGGATCTACTGTTCTTGTCAGGTTCCTAAACAGAATTGAACTAGATATGGCCGTGTGTGTAGGAAGCACAGTTCTTTTGTTCTGAGCAAGCTCACTGTTCGGACCCCATAGGAAAAACTGTAGAGTAGAAGAGTGCTCTTTTCTCAAAAGCAGAGTGTGTTTCTTGTAAGGCGAGCGTTTGTTTCCCAGTCCTAAATGGAGTTGAATCACATGCAGTTTGTGGTCCTACGAGGAACACTTGTTTTATGGTAAGAATATTCGCTATTGCGCTCGCATGGCCATACAAAGGACAAATAGCACCGGCGTCTGTTCCCAGCAAGTACAGTGCATTGGACTGAAGAGGATCTACTGTTCTTGTCAGTTTCCTAAGCAGAATTAAACTAGATATGGCCATGTGTGTAGGAAGCACAGTTCTTTTGTTCTGAGCAAGCTCACTGTTCGGACCCCATAGGAAACACAGTAGAATAGAAGAGTGCTCTTTTCTCAAAAGCAGAGTGTGTTTCTTGTAAGGCGAGCTAGCGTTTGTTTCCCAGTCAGAAATGGAGTTGAATCACATGCAGTTTCTTTTCCTATAAACAAGAGTTGTTTTCTGGTAAGGAAAGTCACATTACGCTCCAATTGCCATACACAGTGCAAAGAGTACTCGCGTCTGTTCCCAGCAAGTACAGTGTATTGGACTGAGTAGGAGCTACTGTTCTTGTCAGTTTCCCAAGCAGAGTTGAACTACATATGGTCCTTGTGTGTAGGAAGCACAGTCTTTTGTTCTGAGCAAGCTCACTGTTTGGACCCCATAGGAAACACAGTAGAGTAGAAGAGTGCTCTTTTCTCTAAAGCAGAGTGTGTTTCTTGTAAGGCGAGCTAACATTTGTGTCCCAGTCCTATATGGAGTGGAATCACATGCAGTTTCTGGTCCTACATGCAAGAGTTGTTTTATGGTAAGAGTAGTCACTATTGCGCTGCCATTGCCATACACAGGACAAAAAGCACTGGCATCTGTTCCCAGCAAGTACAGTGTATTGGACTGAAGAGGATCTACTGTTCTTGTCAGGTTCCTAAGCAGAATTGAACTAGATATGGCCCTTGTGTAGGAAGCACAGTTCTTTTGTTCTGAGCAAGCTCACTGTTCGGACCCCATAGGAAACACAGTTGAGTAGAAGAGTGCTCTTGTCTCTAAAGCAGAGTGTGTTTCTTGTAAGGCGAGCTAGCGTTTTTTCCCCAGTCCTAAATGGAGTTGAATAACATGCAGTTTCTGGTCCTATGAGCAACAGGTGTTTTCTGGTAAGGAAATTCACTATTGCGCTCCAATTGCCATACACAGTGCAAAGAGCACTCGCGTCTGTTCCCAGCAAGTACAGTGTATTGGACTGAAGAGGAGCTACTGTTCTTGTCAGTTTCCTAAGCAGAGTTGAACTAGATATGGCCCGTGTGTTTAGGAAGCACAGTTCTTATGTTCTGAGCAAGCTCACTGTTCTGGCCCTATAGGAAACACAGTAGAGTAAAGGAGTGCTCTTTTCTCTAAAGCAGAGTGTGTTTCTTGTAAGGCGAGCTAGCGATTTTTTCCTAGTCCTAAATGGAGTTGAGTCACATGCAGTTTCTGGTCCTACGAACAAGAGTTGTTTTCTGGTAATGAAAGTCACATTGCGCTCCGATTGCCATACACAGTGCAAAGAGCCCTCGCGTCTGTTCCCAGCAAGTACAGTGTATTGGACTGAATAGGTGCTACTGTTCTTGTCAGTTTCCTAAGCAGAGTTGAACTACATATGGTCCGTGTGTGTAGGAAGCACAGTTCTTTTGTTCTGAGCAAGCTCACTTTTTGGACCCCATAGGAAAAACAGTAGTGTAGAAGAGTGCTCTTTTCTCTAAAGCAGAGTGTGTTTCTTGTAAGGTGAACTAGCATTTGTTTCGCAGTCCTAAATGGAGTTGAATCCCATGCAGTTTCTGGTACTACGAGCAAGAGTTGTTTTCTGGTAAGAAGAGTCACTATTGTGCTGCCATTGCCATACACAGGACAAATAGCACTGGCCTCTGTTCGCAGCAAGTACAGTGTATTGGACTGAAGAGGATCTACTGTTCTTGTCAGGTTCCTAAGCAGAATTGAACTAGATATGGCCGTGTTTGTAGGAAGCACAGTTATTTTGTTCTGAGCAAGCTCACTGTTCGGACCCCTAGGAAACACAGTAGAGTAGAAGAGTGCTCTTTTCTAAAAAGCAGAGTGTGTTTCTTGTAACGCGAGCTAGCGTTTGTTTCCCAGTCCTAAATGGCGTTGAATCACATGCAGTTTCTGGTCCTACGAGCAAGAGTTGTTTTCTGGTAAGTAAAGTCACGATTGCGCTCCCATTGCCATACACAGTGCATATAGCACTCACGTCTGTTCTCAGCAAGTACAGTGTATTGGACTGAATAGGTGCTACTGTTCTTGTCAGTTTCCTAAGCAGAGTTGAACTAGAAATGATCCGTGTGTGTAGGAAGCACAGTTCTTATGTTCTGAGCAAGCTACTGTTCTGGCCCTATAGGAAACACAGTAGAGTAGATGAGTGCTCTTTTCTCTAAAGCAGAGTGTGTTTCTTGTAAGGCGAGGTAGCGTTTGTTTTCTAGTCCTAAATGGAGTTGAATCACATGCACTTTTTGGTCCTACAAGCAAGAGTTTTTTTCTGGTAAGAAGAGTCACTATTTTTCTCCAAATGCCATATACAGTGCAAATAGCACTCGCGTCTATTTTCAGCATGTACAGTGTATTGGACTGAATAGAAGCTACTGTTCTTGTCAGTTTCCTAAGCAGAGTTGAACTAGATATGGTCCATGTGTGTAGGAAGCACAGTTCTTTTGTTCTGAGCAAGCTCACTGTTTGGACCCCTTAGGAAACACAGTGGAGTAGAAGAGTGCTCTTTTCTCAAAAGCAGAGTGTGTTTCATGTAAGGCGAGCTAGCATTTGTTTCCCAGTCCTAAATGGCGTTGAATCACATGCAGTTTGTGGTCCTACGAGCAAGAGTTGTTTTTGGTAAGGAAAGTCACTCTCGCACTCATTGCCGTACACAGTGCAGATAGCACTCGTGTCTGTTCCCAGCAAGTACAGTGTATTGGACTGAAGAAGAGCTATTGTTCGTGTCAGTTTCCTAAGCATAGTTGAACTAGATATGGTCCATGTGTGTAGGAAGCACAGTTCTTTGTTCTGAGCATGCTCACTGTTTGGACCCCATAGGAAGCACAGTAGAGTAGAAGAGTGCTCTTTCTCAAAAGCAGAGAGTGTTTCTTGTAAGGCGAAATAGCATTTGTTTCCCAGTCATATATGGAGTTGAATCACATGCTGTTTGTGGTCCTAGGAGCAAGAGTTGTTTTCTGGTAAGGAAAGTCACTATTGCGCTCCCATTGCCACACACAGTGCAAATAGCACTCGTGTTTGTTCCCAGCAAGTACAGTGTATTGGACTGAATAGGTGCTACTGTTCTTGTCAGTTTCCTAAGCAGAGTTGAACTAGAAATGGTCTGTGTGTGTAGGAAGCACAGTTCTTTTGTTCTGAGCAAGCTCACTGTTCTGGCCCTATAGGAAACACAGTAGAGTAGAAGAGTGCTCTTTTCTCTAAAGCAGAGTGTGTTTCTTCTAAGGCGAGCTCGCATTTGTTTCCCATTCCTAAATGGAGTTGAGTCACAGGCAGTTTTTCGTCCTTCTAGCAAGAGTTGTTTTCTGGTAAGAAGAGTCACTATTGCGCTCCAAATGCCATACACAGTGCAAATAGCACTCGCGTCTGTTCCCAGCAAGCACAGTGTATTGGACTGAAGAGGAGCTACTGTTCTTGTCAGTGTCCTAAGCAGAGTTGAACTAGATATGGCCCGTGTGTAGGAAGCACGGTACTTTTGTTCTGAGCAAGCTCACTGTTCTGGCCCTATAGGAAACACAGTAGCGTAGAAGAGTGTTCTTTTCTCTAAAGCAGAGTGTGTTTCTTGTAAGGCAAGCTAGCGTTTGTTTCCCAGTCTTAAATGGAGTTGAATCACATGCAGTTTCTGGTCCTACGAGCAAGAGTTGTTCTATGGTAAGAAGAGTCACTATTGCGCTGCCATTGCCATACACAGGACAAATAGCACTGGCGTCTGTTCCCAGCAAGCACGGTGTATTGGACTGAAGAGGATCTACTGTTCTTGTCAGGTTCCTAAGCACAACTGAACTAGATATGGCCGTGTGTGTAGGAAGCACAGTTCTTTTGTTCTGAGCAAGCTCAATGTTCGGACACCATAGGAAACACAGCAGAGTAGAAGAGTGCTCTTTTCTGAAAAGCAGAGTGTGTTTTTTGTAAGGCAAGCTAGCGTTTGTTTCCCAGTCCTAAATGGCGTTGAATCACATGCAGTTTCTGGTCCTACAAGTAAGAAATGTTTTCTGGTAGGAAAGTCACTATTGCGCTCCCATTGCCAGACACAGTGCAAATAGCACATGTGTCTGTTCCCAGGAAGTACAGTATATCGGACTGAAGAGGAGCTACTGTTCTTGTCAGTTTCCTAAGCAGAGTTGAACTACATAAGTCTCGTGTGTGTAGGAAGCACAGTTCTTATGTTCTGAGCAAGCTCACTGTTTGGACCCCGTAGGAAACACAGTAGAGTAGAAGAGTGCTCTTTTCTCTAAAGCAGAGTGTGTTTCTTGTAAGGCGAGCTAGCGTTTGTTTCCCATTCCTAAATGAAGTTCAATCACATGCAATTTCTGGTCCTACAAGCAAGAGTTGTTTTCTGGTAAGGAAAGTCACTATTGCGCTCCCATTGCCATACAGTGCAAATAGCTCTCCCATCTGTTCCCAGCAAGTACAGTGTATTGGACTGAAGAGGAGCTACTGCTCTTCTCAGTTTCCTAAGCAGAGTTGAACTAGATATGGCCCGTGTGTCTAGGAAGCATAGTTCATTTGTTCTGAGCAAGCTCACTGTTCTGGCCCTATAGGAAACACAGTAGAGTAGAAGAGTGCTCTTTTCTCAAAAGCAGAGTGTGTTTCTTGTAAGGCGATCTAGCTTTTGTTTCCTAGTCCTAAATGGCGTTGAATCACATGCAGTTTCTGGTCCTACGAACAAGAGTTGTTTTCTGGTAAAGAAAGTCACTATTGCGCTCCGATTGCCATACAGAGGGCAAATATCACTCGCGTATATTCCCAGCAAGTACAGTGTATTGGACTGAATAGGATCTACTGTTCTTGTCAGTTTCCTAAGCAGAGTTGAACTACATATGGTCCTTGTGTGTAGGAAGCACAGTTCTTTTGTTCTGAGCAAGCTCACTGTTTGGACACCATAGAAAACACAGTAGAGTAGAAGAGTGCTCTTTTCTTAAAAGCAGAGTGTGTTTCTTTTAAGGCGAGCTAGCATTTGTTTCCCAGTCTTAAATGGAGTTGAATCACATGCAGTTTCTGGTCCTACGAGCAAGAGTTGTTTTATGGTAAGAAGAGTCACTATTGCGCTGCCATTGCCATACACAGGACAAATAGCACTGGCGTCTGTTCCCAGCAAGCACAGTGTATTGGACTGAAGAGGATCTACTGTTCTTGTCAGGTTCCTAAGCAGAATTGAACTAGATATGGCCGTGTGTGTAGCAAGCACAGTTCTTTTGTTCTGAGCAAGTTCACTGTTCGGACACCATAGGAAACACAGTAGAGTAGAAGAGTGCTCTTTTCTCAAAAGCAGAGTGTGTTTTTTGTAAGGCAAGCTAGCATTTGTTTCCCAGTCCTAAATGGATTTGAATCTCATGCAGTTTCTGGTCTACGAGCAAGAGTTGTTTTCTGGTAAGGAAAGTCACTATTGTGCTCCCTTTGCCATACACAGTGCAAATAGCACTCGCGTCTTTTCCCAGCAAGTACAGTGTATCGGACTGAAGAGGAGCTACTGTTCTTGTCAGTTTCCTAAGCAGAGTTGAACTAGATATGGCCTGTGTGTTTAGGAAGCACAGTTATGATGTTCTGAGCAAGCTCACTGTTCTGGCCCTATAGGAAACACAGTACAGTAGAAGAGTGCTCTTTCCTCTAAAGCAGAGTGTGTTTCTTGTAAGGCGAGCTCGCGTTTATTTCCCAGTTCTAAATGGAGTTGAGTCACATGCAGCTTTTGGTCCTATGAGCAAGAGATGTTTTCTGGTAAGAAGAGTCACTATTGTTCTCCAAACGCCATACACAGTGCAAATAGCACTCGCGTCTGTTCCCAGCAAGTACAGTGTATTGGACTGAATAGGAGCTACTGTTCTTGTCAGTTTCCTAAGCAGAGTTTAACTAGATATGGTCCATGTGTGTAGGAAGCACAGTTCATTTGTTCTTTGCAAGCTCACTGTTTGGACCCCATAGGAAACACAGTAGAGTAGAAGAGTGCTCTTTTCTTAAAAGCAGAGTGTGTTTCTTTTAAGGCGAGCTAGCATTTGTTTCCCAGTCCTAAATGGAGTTGAATCACATGCAGTTTCTGGTCCTACGATCAAAAGTTGTTTTCTGGTAAGGAAAGTCACTATTGTGCTCCCATTGCCATACACAGTGCAAATAGCACTGCCGTCTGTTCCCAGCAAGTACAGTGTATTGGACTGAATAGGTACTACTGTTCTTGTCAGTTTCCTAAGCAGAGTTGAACTGTATATGATCCATGTGTGTAGGAAGCACAGTTCTTTTGTTCTGAGCAAGCTCACTGTTTGGACCCTA
This sequence comes from Peromyscus eremicus, assembly GCF_949786415.1. NCBI lineage: Eukaryota > Metazoa > Chordata > Mammalia > Rodentia > Cricetidae > Peromyscus > Peromyscus eremicus. Next base: position 96,255 of record NW_026735189.1, on the reverse strand, counting down.
TAGGAAATACAGTAGAGTAGAAGAGTGCTCTTTTCTCTCAAGCAGAGTGTGTTTCTTGTAAGGCGAGCTAGCGTTTGTTTCCCAGTCCTAAATGGAGTTGAATCCCATGCAGTTTCTGGTACTACGAGCAAGAGTTGTTTTCTGGTAAGAAGAGTCACTATTGCGCTGCCTTTGCTATACACAGGACAAATAGCACTGGCGTCTGTTCGCAGCAAGTACAGTGTATTGGAATGAAGGGGATCTACTGTTCTTGTCAGTTTCCTAAGCAGAATTGAACTAGATATGGCAGTGTGTGTAGGAAGCACAGATCTTTTGTTCAGAGCATGCTCACTGTTCGGACCACATTGGAAACACAGTAGAGTAGAAGAGTGCTCTTTTCTCTAAAGCAAAGTGTGTTTCTTGTAAGGCAAGCTAGCATTTGTTTCCCAGTCCTAAATGGAGTGGAATCCCATGCAGTTTCTGGTCCTACGATCAAGAGTTGTTTTATGGTAAGAAAAGTCACTATTGTGCTCCCTTTGCCATACACAGTGCAAATAGCACTCGCGTCTTTTCCCAGCAAGTACAGTGTATCGGACTGAAGAGGAGCTACTGTTCTTGTCAGTTTCCTAAGCAGAGTTGAACTAGATATGGCCCGTGTGTCTAGGAAGCACAGTTCATTTGTTCTGAGCAAGCTCACTGTTCTGGCCCTATAGGAAAAACAGTAGAGTAGAAGAGTGCTCTTTTCTCAAAAGCAGAGTGTGTTTCTTGTAAGGCGAGCTAGCGTTTGTTTCCCAGTCCTAAATGGAGTTGAATCCCATGCAGTTTCTGGTACTACGAGCAAGAATTGTTTTCTGGTAAGAAGAGTCACTATTGCGCTCCCATTGCCATGCACAGGACAAATAGCACTGGCGTCAGTTCGCAGCAAGTACAGTGTATTGGACTGAAGAGTATCTACTGTTCTTGTCAGGTTCCTAAGCAGAATTGAACTAGATATGGCCCGTGTGTGTAGGAGCACAGATCTTTTGTTCAGAGCAAGCGCACTGTACGGACCCCATAGGAAACACAGTAGAGTAGAAGAGTGCTCTTTTCTCTAAAGCAGAGTGTGTTTCTTGTAAGGCGAGCTCGCGTTTGTTTACCAGTCCTAAAGGGAGTTGAGTCACAGGCAGTTTTTGGTCCTACGAGCAAGAGTTGTTTTCTGGTAAGAAGAGTCACTATTGCGCTCCAAATGCCATACACAGTGCAAATAGCACTCATGTCTGTTCCCAGCAAGTACAGTGTATTGGACTGAATAGGAGCTACTGTTCTTGTCAGCTTCCTAAGCAGAGTTGAACTAGATCTGGCCCGTGTGTAGGAAGCACAGTTCTTTTGTTCTGAGCAAGCTCACTGTTCTGGCCCTATAGGAAACACAGTAGAGTAGAAGAGTGCTCTTTTCTCTAAAGCAGAGTGTGTTTCTTGTAAGGCGAGCTAGCGTTTGTTTCCCAGTCCTAAATGGAGTTGAATCACATGCAGTTTCTGGTCCTAAGAGCAAGAGTTGTTTTATGGTAAGAGGAGTCACTATTGCGCTGCCATTGCCATACACAGGACAAATAGGACTGGCGTCTACTCCCAGCAAGGACAGTGTATTGGACTGAAGAGGATCTTCTGTTCTTGTCAGGTTACTAAGCAGACTTGAACTAAATATGGCCGTGTGTGTAGGAAGCACAGTTCTTTTGTTCTGAGCAAGCTCACTGTTCGGACCCCATAGGAAACACAGTAGAGTAGAAGAGTGCTCTTTTATCAAAAGCAGAGTGTGTTTCTTGTAAGTGGAGCTAGCATTTGTTTCCCAGTTGAATCACATGCAGTTTCTGGTCCTATGAGCAAGAGTTGTTTTCTGGTAAGGAAAGTCACTATTGCACTCCCATTGCAATACACAGTGCAAATAGCACTCGCGTCTGTTCCCAGCAAGTACAGTGTATTGGACTGAATAGAAGCTACTGTTCTTGTCAGTTTACTAAGCAGAGTTGAACTACATATGGTCCGTGTGTGTAGGAAGCACAGTTATTATGTTCTGAGCAAGCTCACTGTTCTGGCCCTATAGGAAACACAGTAGAGTAGAAGAGTGCTCTTTTCTCTAAAGCAGAGTGTGTTTCTTGTAAGGCGAGCTCGCGTTTGTTTCCCAGTCCTAAATGGAGTTGAGTCACACGCAGTTTTTGGTCCTACGAGCAAGAGTTGTTTTCTGGTAAGAAGAGTCAATATTGCGTTCCAAATGCCATACACAGTGCAAATAGCACTCGCGTCTGTTCCCAGCAAGTACAGTGTATTGGACTGAATAGAAGCTACTGTTCTTGTCAGTTTCCTAAGCAGAGTTGAACTAGATATGGCCCGTGTGTAGGAAGCACAGTTCTTTTGTTCCGAGCAAGCTCAATGTTTGGAGCCCATAGGAAACACAGTAGAGTAGAAGAGTGCTCTTTCTCAAAAGTAGAGTGTGTTTCTTGTAAGGCGAGCTAGCGTTTGTTTCCCATTCCTAAATAGAGTTGAATCACATGCAGTTTCTGGTCCTATGAGCAAGAGTTGTTTTCTGGTAATGAAAGTCACTATTGCGCTCCCATTGCCATACACAGTGCAAATAGCACTCGCGTCTGTTCCCAGCAAGTACAGTGTATCGGACTGAAGAGGAGGTACTGTTCTTGTTAGTTTCCTAAGCAGAGTTGAACTAGTTATGGTCCGTGTATGTAGGAAGCACAGTTCTTCTGTTCTGAGCAAGCTCACTGTTTGGACCCCATAGGAAACACAGTAGATTAGAAGAGTGCTCTTTTTTCTAAAGCACAGTATGTTTCTTGTAAGGCGAGCTAGCATTTGTTTCCCAGTCCTAAATGGTGTGGAATCACATGCAGTTTCTGGTCCTACGAGCAAGAGTTGTTTTCTCGTAAGGAAAGTCACTTTTGTGCTCCCATTGCCATACACAGTGCAAATAGCCCATGCGTCTGTTCCCAGCAAGTACAGTGTATCGGACTGAAGTGGAGCTACTGTTCTTGTCAGTTTCCTAAGCAGAGTTGAACTACATATGGCCCCTGTGTGTAGGAGGCACAGTTCTTATATTCTGAGCAAGCTCACTGTTCTGGCCCTATAGGAAACACAGTAGAGTAGAAGAGTGCTCTTTTCTCTAAAGCAGAGTGTGTATCTTGTAAGGTGAGCTCGCATTTGTTTCCCAGTCCTAAATGGAGTTGAGTCACATGCAGTTTTTGGTCCTACGAGCAAGAGTTGTTTTCTGGTAAGAAGAGTCACTATTGCGCTCCAAATGCCTTATACAGTGCAAATAGCACTCCCGTCTGTTCCCAGCAAGTACAGTGTATTGGACTGAATAGGAGCTACTGTTCTTGTCAGTTTCCTAAGCAGAGTTGAACTAGATATGGTCCATGTGTGTAGGAAGCACAGTTCTTTTGTTCTTAGCAAGCTCACTGTTTGTACCCCATAGGAAACACAGTGGAGTAGAAGAGTGCTCTTTTTTCAAAAGCAGAGTGTGTTTCTTGTAAGGCGAACTAGCATTTGTTTCCCAGTCCTAAGTGGAGTTGAATCCCATGCAGTTTCTGGTACTACGAGCAAGAGTTGTTTTCTGGTAAGAAGAGTCACTATTGCGCTGCCATTGCCATAAACAGGACAAATAGCACTGGCGTCTGTGCGCAGCAAGTACAGTGTATTGGACTGAATAGGAGCTACTGTTCTTGTCAGGTTCTTAAGCAGACTTGAAATAGATATGGCCGTGTGTGTAGGAAGTACAGTTTTTTTTGTTCTGAGCAAGCTCACTGTTCGGACACCATAGGAAACACAGTAGAGTAGAAGAATGCTCTTTTCTCTAAAGCAGAGTGTGTTTCTTGGAAGGCGAGCTAGCGTTTGTTTTTGAGTCCTAATTGGAGTTGAATCACATGCAGTTTCTGGTCCTAAGAGCAAGAGTTGTTTTCTGGTAAGGAAAGTCACTATTGTGCTCCCTTTGCCATACACAGTGCAAATAGCTCTCGCGTCTGTTCCCAGCATGTACAGTATATCGGACAGAAGAGGAGCTACTGTTCTTGTCAGTTTCCTACGCAGAGTTGAACTAGATATGGCCCGTTTGTGTAGGAAGCACAGTTCTTATGTTCTGAGCAAGCTCACGGTTCTGGACCTATAGGAAACACAGTAGAGTAGAAGAGTGCTCTTTTCTCAAAAGCAGAGTGTGTTTCATGTAAGGCGAGCTAGCATTTGTTTCCCAGTCCTAAATGGAGTTGAATCACATGCAGTTTCTGGTCCTACGAGGAAGAGTTGTTTTCTGGTAAGGAAAGTCACTATTGTGCTCCAATTGCCATCCACAGTACAAATAGCACTCGCGTCTGTTCCCAGCAAGTACAGTGTATCGGACTGAAGAGGAGCAACAGTTCTTGTCAGTTTCCTAAGCAGAGTTGAACTAGATGTGGCCCGTGTGTAGGAAGCACAATTCTTTTGTTCTGAGCAAGCTCACTGTTCTGGCACTATAGGAAACACAGTAGAGTAGAAGAGTGCTCTTTTCTCTAATGCAGATTGTGTTTCTTGTAAAGCGAGCTAGGGTTTGTTTCCCAGTCCTAAATGGAGTTGAATCACATGCAGTTTCTGGTCTACAAGCAAGAGTTGTTTTATGGTAAGAAGAGTCACTATTGCGCTGCCATTGCCATACACAGGACAAATAGCACTGGCGTCTGTTCCCAGCAAGTACATTGTATTGGACTGAAGAGGATCAACTGTTCTTGTCAGGTTCCTAAGCAGAATTGAACTAGATATGGCCGTGGGTGTAGGAAGCACAGTTCTTTTGTTCTGAGCAAGCTCACTGTTCAGACCCTATAGGAATCACAGTAGAGTAGAAGAGTGCTCTTTTCTCAAAAGCAGAGTGTGTTTCTTGTAAGGCGAGCTAGCGTTTGTTTCCCATTCCTAAATGGAGTTGAATCACATGCAGTTTCTGGTCCTACGAGCAAGAGTTTTTTTCTGGTAAGGAAAGTCAGTAATGAGCTCTCCTTGCCATACACAGTACAAAAAGCACTCGCGTCTGTTCCCAGCAAGTACAGTGTATTGGACTGAAGAGGAGCTACTGTTCTTCTCAGTTTCCTAAGCAGAGTTGAAATAGATAAGGCCCGTGTGTCTAGGAAGCACAGTTCATTTGTTCTGAGCAAGCTCACTGTTCTTGCCCTATAGGAAACACAGTAGAGTAGAAGAGTGCTCTTTTCTCAAAAGCAGAGTGTGTTTCTTGTAACACGAGCTAGCGTTTGTTTCCCTGTCCTAAATGGAGTTGAGTCACATGCAGTTTTTTGTCCTATGAGCAAGAGTTGTTTTCTGGTAAGACGAGTCACTGTCGTGCTCCAATTGCCATACACATTACAAATAGCACTCGCGTCTGTTCCCAGCAAGTACAGTGTATTGGACTGAATAGGAGCTACTGTTCTTGTCAGTTTCCTAAGCAAAGTTGAACTAGATATGGTCCATGTGTGTAGGAAGCACAGTTCTTTTGTTCTGAGCAAGCTCACTCTTTGGACCCCATTGGAATCACAGTAGAGTAGAAGAGTGCTCTTTTCTCAAAAGCAGAGTGTGTTTCTTGTAAGGCGAGCTAGTGTTTGTTTCCCAGTCTTAAATGGAGTGGAATTACATGCAGTTTCTGGTCCTACGAGCAAGAGTTGTGTTATGGTAAGAAGAGTCACTATTGCGCTGCCATTGCCATACACAGGACAAATAGCACTGGCGTCTGTTCCCAGCAAGTACAGTGTATTGGACTGAAGAGGATCTACTGTTCTTGTCAGGTTCCTAAGCAGAATTGAACTAGATATGGCCGTGTGTGTAGGAAGCACAGTTCTTTTGTTCTGAGCAAGCTCACTGTTCGGACCCCATAGGAAACACTGGAGAGTAGAAGAGTGCTCTTTTCTCAAAAGCAGAGTGTGTTTCTTGTAAGGCAGCTAGCGTTTGTTTCCCAGTCCTAAATGGAGTTGAATCACATGCAGTTTGCGGTCCTACGAGCAAGAGTTGTTTTATGGTAAGAATAGTCACTATTGCGCTCCCATTGCCATACACCGGACAAATAGCACTGGCGTCTGTTCACCGCAAGTACAGTGTAATGGAATGAATAGGAGCTACTGTTCTTGTCAGTTTCCTAAGCAGAGTTGAACTACATATGGTCCTTGTGTGTAGGAAGCACAGTCTTTTGTTCTGAGCAAGCTCACTGTTTCGACCCCATAGGAAACACAGTAGAGTAGAAGAGTGCTCTTTTCTCAAAAGCAGAGTGTGTTTCTTGTAAGGCGACCTAGCGTTTGTGTCCCAGTCCTAAAGGGAGTGGAATCACATGCATTTTCTGGTCCTACGTGCAAGAGTTGTTTTATGGTAAGAATAGTCACTATAGCGCTGCCATTGCCATACACAGGACAAATAGCCCTGGCGTCTGTTCCCAGCAAGTACAGTGTATTGGACTGAAGAGGATCTACTGTTCATGTCAGGTTCCTAAGCAGAATTGAACTAGATATGGCCCTTGTGTAGGAAGCACAGTTCTTTTGTTCTGAGCAAGCTCACTGTTCGGACCCCATAGGAAACACAGTAGAGTAGCAGAGTGCTCTTTTCTCAAAAGCAGAGTGTGTTTCTTGTATGCAAGCTAGCGTTTGTTTCCCAGTCCTAAATGGAGTTGAATCACATGCAGTTTCTGGTCCTAAGAGAAAGAGTTGTTTTATGATAAGAGGAGTCACTATTGCGCTGCCATTGCCATACACAGGACAAATAGGTCTGGCGTCTGCTCCCAGCAAGTACAGTGTATTGGACTGAAGAGGATCTTCTGTTCTTGTCAGGTTACTAAGCAGACTTGAACTAGATATGGCCGTGTGTTTAGGAAGCACAGTTCTTTTGTTCTGAGCAAGCTCACTGTTCGGACACCATAGGAAACACAGTAGAGTAGAAGAGTGCTCTTTTCTCAAAAGCAGAGTGTGTTTCTTGTAAGTGGAGCAAGCATTTGTTTCCCAGTCCTAAATGAAGTTGAATCACATGCAGTTTCTGGTCCTACGAGCAAGAGTTGTTTTCTGGTAAGAAGAGTCACTATTGTGCTCCCATTGCCATATACAGTGTAAATAGCACTGGCGTCTGTTCCCAGCAAGTACAGTGTATTGGACTGAATAGGTGCTACTGTTCTTGTCAGTTTCCTAAGCAGAGTTGAACTATATATGATCCATGTGTGTAGGAAGCACAGTTCTTTTATTCTGAGCAAGCTCACTGTATGGACCACATACGAAACACAGTAGAGTAGAGGAGTGCTCTTTTCTCTAAAGCAGTGTGTTTCTTGTAAGGCGAGCTAGCGTTTGTTTCCCAGTCCTAAATGGAGTTGAATCACATGCAGTTTCTGGTCCTACGAGCAAGAGTTGTTTTCTGGCAAGGAAAGTCACTATTGCGCTCCCATTGCCATACACAGTGCAAATAGCACATGTGTCTGTTCCCAGCAAGTACAGTGTATTGGACTGAAGAGGAGCTACTGTTCTTCTCAGTTTCCTAAGCAGAGTTGAACTAGATATGGCCCGTGTGTCTAGGAAGCACAGTTCTTTTTTTCTGAGCAAGCTCACTGTTCGGACCCCATAGGAAACACAGTAGAGTAGAGGAGTGCTCTTTTCTCAAAAGCAGAGTGTGTTTCTTGTAAGGCGAGCTAGCGTTTGTTTCCCAGTCCTAAATGGAGTTGAATCACATGCAGTTTCTGGTCCTAAGAGCAAGAGTTGTTTTATGATAAGAGGAGTCACTATTGCGCTGCCATTGCCATACACAGGACAAATAGGACTGGCGTCTGTTCCCAGCAAGTACAGTGTATTGGACTGAATAGGTGCTACTGTTCTTGTCAGTTTCCTAAGCAGAGTTGAACTATATATGATCCATGTGTGTAGGAAACACAGTTCTTTTGTTCTGAGCAAGCTCACTGTTTGGACCCCATAGGAAACACAGTAGAGTTGAAGAGTGCTCTTTTCTCTAAAGCAGAGTGTGTTTCTTGTAAGGCGAGCTAGCGTTTGTTTCCCAGTCTTAAATGGAGTTGAATCCCATGCAGTATCTGGTACTACGAGCAAGAGTTGTTTTCTGGTAAGAAGAGTCACTATTGCGCTGCCATTGCCATACACAGGACAAATAGCACTGGCGTCTGTTCGCAGCAAGTGCAGTGTATTGGACTGAAGAGGATCTACTGTTCTTGTCAGGTTCCTAAGCAGAATTGAACTAGATATGACAGTGTGTGTAGGAAGCACAGATCTTTTGTTCAGAGCAAGCTCACTGTTCAGATCCCATAGGAAACACAGTAGAGTAGAAGAATGCTCTTTTCTCTAAAGCAAAGTGTGTTTCTTGTAAGGCGAGCTAGCGTTTCTTTCCCAGTCCTAAATGGAGTGGAATCACATGCAGTTTCTGGTCCTAGGATCAAGAGTTGTTTTATGGTAAGAATAGTCACTATAGCGCTGCCATTGCCATACACAGGACAAATAGCACTGGCGTCTGTTCGCAGCAAGTACAGTATATTGGACTGAAGAGGATCTACTGTTCTTGTCAGGTTCCTAAGCAGAATTGAACTAGATATGGCCCTTGTGTAGGAAGCACAGTTCTTTTGTTCTGAGCAAGCTCACTGTTCGGACCCCATAGGAAACACAGTAGAGTAGAAGAGTGCTCTTTTCTCAAAAGCAGAGTGTGTTTCTTGTAAGGCGAGTTAGCGTTTGTTTCCCAGTCCTAAATGGAGTTGAATCACATGCAGTTTCTGGTCCTACGAGCAAGAGTTGTTTTCTGGTAAGGAAAGTCACTATTGTGCTCCTTTTGCCATACACAGTGCAAATAGCACTCGCGTCTTTTCCCAGCAAGTACAGTGTATCGGACTGAAGAGGAGCTACTGTTCTTGTCAGTTTTTTAAGCAGAGTTGAACTAGATATGGCCTGTGTGTTTAGGAAGCACAGTTATTATGTTCTGAGCAAGCTCACTGTTCTGGCCCTATAGGAAACACAGTAGAGTAGAAGAGTGCTCTTTTCTCTAAAGCAGAGTGTGTTTCTTGTAAGGCGAGCTCGCGTTTATTTCCCAGTTCTAAATGGAGTTGAGTCACATGCAGTTTTTGGTCCTATGAGCAAGAGATGTTTTCTGGTAAGAAGAGTCACTATTGTTCTCCAAATGCCACACACAGTGCAAATAGCACTCGCGTCTATTCCCAGCAAGTACAGTGTATTGGACTGAATAGGAGCTACTGTTCTTGTCAGTTTCCTAAGCAGAGTTTAACTAGATATGGTCCATGTGTGTAGGAAGCACAGTTCTTTTGTTCTTTGCACGCTCACTGTTTGGACCCCATAGGAAACACAGTAGAGTAGAAGAGTGCTCTTTTCTTAAAAGCAGAGTGTGTTTCTTTTAAGGCGAGCTAGCGTTTGTTTCCCAGTCCTAAATGGAGTTGAATCACATGCAGTTTCTGGTCCTACGAGCAAGAGTTGTTTTCTGGTAAGAAGAGTCACTATTGTGCTGCCATTGCCATACACAGGACAAATAGCACTGGAGTTTCTTCGCAGCAAGTACAGTGTATTGGACTGAAGAGTATCTACTGTTCTTGTCAGGTTCCTAAACAGAATTGAACTAGATATGGCAGTGTGTGTAGGAAGCACAGATCTTTTGTTCAGAGCAAGCTCACTGTTCGGACCCCATTGGAAACACAGTAGAGTAGAAGAGTGCTCTTTTCTCTAAAGCAAAGTGTGTTTCTTGTAAGGCGAGCTAGCATTTGTTTCCCAGTCCTAAATGGAGTGGAATCACAAGCAGTTTCTGGTCCTACGATCAAGAGTTGTTTTATGGTAAGAAAAGTCACTATAGCGCTGCCATTGCCATACACAGGACAAATAGCACTGGCGTCTGTTCGCAGCAAATACAGTGTATTGGACTGAAGAGGATCTACTGTTCTTGTCAGGTTCCCAAGCAGAATTGAAGTAGATATGGCCGTGTGTGTAGGAAGCACAGTTCTTTTTTTCTGTGCAAGATCACTGTTCTGGCCCTATAGGAAACACAGTAGAGTAGAAGAGTGCTCTTTTGTCAAAGCAGAGTGTGTATTCTTGTAAGGCGAGCTTGCGTTTGTTTCCCAGTCCTAAATGGAGTTGAGTCACATGCAGTTTTTTTGTCCTACGAGCAAGAGTTGTTTTCTTGTATGAAGAGTCACTATTGCGCTCCCATTGCCATACACAGTGCAAATAGCACTCGCGTCTGCTCCCTGCAAGTACAGAGTATTGGACTGAAGAGGAGCTCCTGTTCTTGTCAGTTTCTTAAGCAGAGTTGAACTAGATATGGCCCGTGTGTATAGGAAGCACAGTTCTTTTGTTCAGAGCAAGCTCACTGTTTGGACCCCATAGGAAACACAGTAGAATAGAAGAGTGCTCTTTTCTCAAAAGCAGAGTGTGTTTCATGTAAGGCGAGCTAGCATTTGTTTCCCAGTCCTAAATGGAGTTGAATCACATGCAGTTTCTGGTCCTACGAGCAAGAGTTGTTTTCTGGTAAGGAAAGTCACTATTGCGCTCCAAATGCCATCCACAGTGCAAATAGCTCTTGCGTCTGTTCCCAGCAAGTACAGTGTATCGGACTGAAGAGAAGCTACTGTTCTAGTCAGTGTCCTAAGCAGAGTTGAACTAGATATGGCCCGTGTGTAGGAAGCACAGTTCTTTTGTTCTGAGCAAGCTCACTGTTCTGGCCCTATAGGAAGCACAGTAGAGTAGAAGAGTGCTGTTTTCTCTAAAGCAGAGTGTGTTTCTTGTAAGGCAAGCTAGCGTTTGTTTCCCAGTCTTAAATGGAGTTGAATCACATGCAGTTTCTGGTTCTACGAGCAAGAGTTGTTTTATGGTAAGAAGAGTCACTATTGCGCTGCCATTGCCATACACAGGACAAATAGCACTGGAGTCTGTTACCAGCAAGCACACTGTATTGGACTGAAGAGGATCTACTGTTCTTGTGAGGTTCCTAAGCAGAATTGAACTAGATATGGCCGTGTGTGTAGGAAGCACAGTTCTTTTGTTCTGAGCAAGCTCACTGTTCGGACCCCATAGGAAACACAGTAGAGTAGAAGAGTGCTCTTTTCTCAAAAGCAGAGTGTGTTTCTTGTAAGGCGAGCTAGCGTTTGTTTCCCAGTCCTAAATGGAGTTGAATCAAATGCAGTTTCTGGTCCTAAGAGCAAGAGTTGTTTTCTGGTAAGGAAGGTCACTATTGCGCTCCCATTGCCATAGACAGTGCAAATAGCACTCGCGTCTGTTCCCAGCAAGTACAGTGTATCGGACTGAAGAGGTGCTACTGTTCTTGTCAGTTTCCTAAGCAGAGCTGAAGTATATATGGCCGTGTGTAGGAAGCACAGTTCATATGTTCTGAGCAAGCTCACTGTTCTGGCCATATAGGAAACACAGTAGAGTAGAAGAGTGCTCTTTTCTCAAAAGCAGAGTGTGTTTCTTGTAAGGCGAGCTAGCATTTGTTTCCCAGTCCTAAATGGCGTTGAATCATATGCTGTTTGTGGTCCTACGAGCAAGAGTTGTTTTCTGGTAAGGAAAGTCACTATTGTGCTCTCAATGCCCTACACAGTGTAAATAGCACTCGCGTCTGTACCCAGCAAGTACAGTGGATTGGACTGAAGAGGAGCTACTGTTCTTGTCAGTTTCCTAAAAAGAGTTGAACTACATATGGTCTGTGTGTGTAGGAAGCACAGTTCTTATGTTCTGAGCAAACTCACTGTTTGGACCACATAGGAAACACAGTAGAGTTGAAGAGTGCTCTTTTCTCTAAAGCAGTGTGTTTCTTGTAAGCCGAGCTAGCGTTTGTTTCCCAGTCCTAAATGGAGTTGAATCACATGCAGTTTCTGGTCCTACGAGCAAGAGTTGTTTTCTGGCAAGGAAAGTCACTATTGCGCTCCCATTGCCATACACAGTGCAAATAGCACATGTGTCTGTTCCCAGCAAGTACAGTGTATTGGACTGAAGAGGAGCTACTGTTCTTCTCAGTTTCCTAAGCAGAGTTGAACTAGATATGGTCCATGTGTGTAGGAAGCACAGATCTTTTGTTCAGAGCAAGCTCACTGTTTGGAACGCATTGGAAACACAGTAGAGTAGAAGAGTGCTCTTTTCTCAAAAGCAGAGTATGTTTCTTGTAAGGCGAGCTAGCGTTTGTTTCCCAGTCCTAAATGGAGTTGAATCAAATGCAGTTTCTGGTCCTACGAGCAAGAGTTTTTTTCTGGTAAGAAGAGTCACTATTGCGCTGCCTTTGCCATACACAGGACAAATAGCACTGGAGTCTGTTCCCATCAAGCACAGTGTATTGGACTGAAGAGGATCTACTGTTCTTGTCAGGTTCCTAAGCAGAATTGAACTAGATATGGCCGTGTGTGTAGGAAGCACAGTTCATATGTTCTGAGCAAGCTCACTGTTCGGACCCCATAGGAAACACAGTAGAGTAGAAGAGTGCTCTTTTCTCAAAAGCAGAGTGGTTTTTTTGTAAGGCAAGCTAGCGTTTGTTTCCCAGTCCTAAATGGAGTTGAATCACATGCAGTTTCTGGTCCTACGAGCAAGAGTTGTTTTCTGGTAAGGAAAGTCACTATTGTGCTCCCTTTGCCATACACAGTGCAAATAGCACTCGCGTCTTTTCCCAGCAAGTACAGTGTATCGGACTGAAGAGGAGCTACTGTTCTTGTCAGTTTCCTAAGCAGAGTTGAACTAGATATGGCCCGTGTGTTTAGGAAGCACAGTTATTATGTTCTGACCAAGCTCAATGTTCTGGCCCTATAGGAAACACAGTACAGTAGAAGAGTGCTCTTTTCTCTAAAGCAGAGTGTGTTTCTCGTAAGGCGAGCTCGCGTTTATTTCCCAGTCCTAAATGGAGTTGAGTCACATGCAGTTTTTGGTCCTATGAACAAGAGATGTTTTCTGGTAAGAAGAGTCACTATTGTGCTCCAAATGCCATACACAGTGCAAATAGCACTCGCGTCTGTTCCCACCAAGTACAGTGTATTGGACTGAATAGGAGATACTGTTCTTGTCAGTTTCCTAAGCAGAGTTTAAATAGATATGGTCCATGTGTGTAGGAAGCACAGTTCTTTTGTTCTTTGCAAGCTCACTGTTTGGACCCCATAAGAAAAACAGTAGAGTACAAGAGTGCTCTTTTCTTAAAAGCAGAGTGTGTTTCTTTTAAGGCAAGCTAGCATTTGTTTCCCAGTCCTAAATGGCGATGAATCACATGCAGTTTGTGGTCCTACGAGCAAGAGTTGTTTTCTGGTAAGGAAAGTCACTATTGCACTCCCATTGCCATACACAGTGCAAATAGCACTCCCGTCTGTTCCCAGCAAGTACAGTGTATTGGACTGAAGAGGAGCTACTGTTCTTCTCAGTTTCCTAAGCAGAGTTTAACTAGATATGGCCCGTGGGTCGAGGAAGCACAGTTCATTTGTTCTGAGCAAGCTCACTGTTCTGGCAGTATAGGAAACACAGTAGAGTAGAAGAGTGCTCTTTTCTCAAAAGCAGAGTGTGTTTCTTGTAAGGCGAGCTAGCGTTTTTTTCCCAGTCCTAAATGGAGTTGAATCCCATGCAGTTTCTGGTACTACGAGCAAGAATTGTTTTCTGGCAAGAAGAGTCACTATTGCGTTCCCATTGCCATACACAGGACAAATAGCACTGGCGTCTGTTCGCAGCAAGTACAGTGTATTGGACTGAAGAGGATCTACTGTTCTTGTCAGGTTCCTAAGCAGAATTGAACTAGATATGGCAGTGTGTGTAGGAAGCACAGATCTTTTGTTCTGAGCAAGCTCACTGTTCGGACCCCATAGGAAACACAGTAGAGTAGAAGAGTACTCTTTTCTCAAAAGCAGAGTGTGTTTTTTGTAAGGCCAGCTAGCGTTTGTTTCCCAGTCCTAAATGGAGTTGAATCACATGTAGTTTCTGGTCCTACGAGCAAGAGTTGTTTTCTGGTAAGGAAAGTTACTATTGTGCTCCCTTTGCCATACACAGTGCAAATAGCACTCGCGTCTTTTCCCAGCAAGTACAGTGTATCAGACTGAAGAGGAGCTACTCTTCTTGTCAGTTTCCTAATCAGAGTTTAACTAGATATGGCCCGTGTGTTTAGGATGCACAGTTATTATGTTCTGAGCAAGCTCACTGTTCTGGCCCTATAGGAAACACAGTACAGTAGAAGAGTGCTCTTTTCTCTAAAGCAGAGTGTGTTTCTTGTAAGGCGAGCTCGCGTTTATTTCCCAGTCCTAAATGGAGTTGAGTCACATGCAGTTTTTGGTCCTATGAGCAAGAGATGTTTTCTGGTAAGAAGAGTCACTATTGTGCTCCAAATGCCATACACAGTGCAAATAGCACCCGCGTCTGTTCCCAGCAAGTACAGTGTATTGGACTGAATAGGAGCTACTGTTCTTGTCAGTTTCCTAAGCAGAGTTTAACTAGATATGGTCCATGTGTGTAGGAAGCACAGTTCTTTTGTTCTTTGCAAGCTCACTGTTTGGACCCCATAGGAAACACAGTAGAGTAAAGAGTGCTCTTTTCTTAAAAGCAGAGTGTGTTTCTTTTAAGGCGAGCTAGCATTTGTTTCCCAGTCCTAAATGGCGTTGAATCATATGCAGTTTGTGGTCCTACGAGCAAGAGTTGTTTTCTGGTAAGGAAAGTCACTATTGCACTCCCATTGCCATACACAGAGCAAATAGCACTCGCGTCTGTTCCCAGCAAGTACAGTGCATTGGACTGAAGAGGAGCTACTCTTCTTCTCAGTTTCCTAAGCAGAGTTGAACTAGATATGGCCCGTGTGTCTAGGAAGCACAGTTCATTTGTTCTGAGCACGCTCACTGTTCTGGCACTGTAGGAAGCACAGTAGAGTAGAAGAGTGCTCTTTTCTCAAAAGCAGAGTGTGTTTCTTGTAAGGCGAGCTTGCGTTTGTTTCCCAGTCCTAAATGGAGTTCAATCCCATGCAGTTTCTGGTACTACGAGCAAGAATTGTTTTCTGGTAAGAAGAGTCACCATTGCGCTCCCATTGCCATACACAGGACAAATAGCACTGGCGTCTGTTCGCAGCAAGTACAGTGTATTGGACTGAAGAGGTTCTACTGTTCTTGTCAGGTTCCTAAGCAGAATTGAACTAGATATGGCAGTGTGTGTAGGAAGCACAGATCTTTTGTTCAGAAAACTCACTGTTCGGACCCCATAGGAAACACAGTAGAGAAGAAAAGTGATCTTTTCTCTAAAGCAGAGTGTGTTTCTTGTAAGGCGAGCTCGCGTTTGTTTCCCAGTCCTAAATGGAGTTGAGTCACAGGCAGTTTTTGGTCCTACGAGCAAGAGTTGTTTTCTGGTAAAAAAGAGTCACTATTGCGCTGCCATTGCCATACACAGAACAAATAGCACTGGCGTCTGTGCGCAGCAAGTACAGTGTATTGGACTGAATAGGAGCTACTGTTCTTGTCAGGTTCTTAAGCAGACTTGAAATAGATATGGCCGTGTGAGTAGGAAGAACAGTTTTTTTTGTTCTGAGCAAGCTCACTGTTCGGACACCATAGGAAACACAGTAGAGTAGAAGAATGCTTTTTTTTCTAAAGCAGAGTGTGTTTCTTGGAAGGCGAGCTAGCGTTTGTTTCCCAGTCCTAAATGGAGTTGAATCACATGCAGTTTTGGTACTAAGAGCAAGAGTTGTTTTCTGGTAAGGAAAGTCACTTTTGCGCTCCCATTGCCATACACAGTGCAAATAGCCCATGCGTCTGTTCCCAGCAAGTACAGTGTATCGGACTGAAGAGGAGCTACTGTTCTTCTCAGTTTCCTAAGCAGAGTTGAACTAGTTATGGCTCGTGTGTAGGAAGCACAGTTCTTTTGTTCTGAGCAAGCTCACTGTTCTGGCCCTATAGGAAACACAGTAGAGTAAATGAGTGCTCTTTTCTCTAAAGCAGAGTGTGTTTCTTGTAAGGCGAGCTAGCGTTTGTTTCCTAGTCCTAAATAGAGTTGAATCACATGCAGTTTCAGGTCCTACGAACAAGAGTTGTTTTCTGGTAAGGAAAGTCTCATTGTGCTCCCATTGCCAAACACAGTGCAAATAGCACTCGCATCTGTTCCCAGCAAATACAGTGTATTGGACTGAATAGGTGCTACTGTTCTTGTCAGTTTCCTAAGCAGAGTTGAACTAGATATGATCCGTGTTTGTAGGAGCACAGTTCTTTTGTTCTTTGCAAGATCACTGTTTGGACCCCATAGGAAACAAAGTAGAGTAGAAGAGTGCTCTTTTCTCTAAAGCAGAGTGTGTTTCTTGTAAGGCGAGCTAGCGTTTGTTTCACAGTCCTAAATGGAGTTGAATCCCATGCAGTTTCTGGGACTACGAGCAAGAGTTTTTTTCTGGTAAGAATAGTCACTATTGCGCTGCCATTGCCATACACAGGACAAATAGCACTGGCGTCTGTTCCCAGCAAGTACAGTGTATTGGACTGAAGAGGATCTACTGTTCTTGTCAGGTTTCTAAGCAGAATTGAACTAAATATGGCCGTGTGTGTAGGAAGCACAGTTATTATGTTCTGAGCAAGCTCACTGTTCTGGCCCTATAGGAAACACAGTAGAGTAGAAGAGTGCTCTTTTCTCTAAAGCAGAGTGTGTTTCTTGTAAAACGAGCTCGCGCTTGTTTCCCAGTCCTAAATGTAGTTGAGTCACATGCAGTTTTTGGTCCTACGAGCAAGAGTTGTTTTCTGGTAAGAAGAGTCACTATTGTGCTCCAAATGCCATACACAGTGCAAATAGCACTCGGGTCTGTTCCCAGCAAGTACAGTGTATTGGACTGAATAGAAGCTGCTGTTCTTGTCAGTTTCCTAAGCAGAGTTGAACTAGATATGGTCCATGTGTGTAGGAAGCACAGTTCTTTTGTTCTGAGCAAGCTCACTGTTTGGACCCATAGGAAACACAGTAGAGTAGATGAGTGCTCTTTTCTCAAAAGCAGAGTGTGTTTCTTGTAAGGCGAGCTAGCATTTGTTTCCCAGACCTAAATGGCGTTGAATCACATGCTGTTTGTGGTCCTACGAGCAAGAGTTGTTTTCTGGCAAGGAAAGTCACTATTGCGCTCCCATTGCCATACACAGTGCAAATAGCACATGTGTCTGTTCCCAGCAAGTACAGTGTATTGGACTGAAGAGGAGCTACTGTTCTTCTCAGTTTCTTAAGCAGAGTTGAAATAGATATGGCCCGTGTGTCTAGGAAGCACAGTTCATTTGTTATGAGCAAGTTCACTGTTCTGGCCCTATAGGAAACACAGTAGAGTAGAAGAGTGCTCTTTTCTGAAAAGCAGAGTGTGTTTCTTGTAAGACGAGCTAGCGTTTGTTTCCCTGTCCTAAATGGAGTTGAGTCACATGCAGTTTTTTGTCCTACGAGCAAGAGTTGTTTTCTGGTAAGACGAGTCACTATTGTGCTCCAATTGCCATACACAGTACAAATAGCTCTCGTGTCTGTTCCCAGCAAGTACAGTGTATTGGACTGAATAGGAGCTACTGTTCTTGTCAGTTTCCTAAGCAAAGTTGAACTAGATATGGTCCATGTGTGTAGGAAGCACAGTTCTTTTGTTCTGAGCAAACTCACTGTTTGGACCCCATTGGAATCACAGTAGAGTAGAAGAGTGCTCTTTTCTCAAAAGCAGACTGTGTTTCTTGTAAGGCGAGCTAGAGTTTGTTTCAAAATCCTAAATGGAGTTGAGTCACATGCAGTTTTTTGTCCTACGAGCAAGAGTTGTTTTCTGGTAAGACGAGTCACTATTGTGCTCCAATTGCCATACACAGTGCAAGTAGCACGCGCATCTGTTCTCAGCAAGTACAGTGTATCTGACTGAAGAGGAAATACTTTTCTTGTCAGTTTCCTAAGCAGAGTTGAACTAGATATGGCCCGTGTGTGTAGGAAGCACAGTTATTATGTTCTGAGCAAGCTCACTGTTCTGGCCGTATAGGAAACACAGTATAGTAAAAGAGTGCTATTTTCTCTAAAGCAGAGTGTGTTTCTTGTAAGGCGAGCTCGCGTTTGTTTCCCAGTCCTATATGGAGTTGAGTCACAGGCAGTTTTTGGTCCTAGGAGCAAGAGTTGTTTTCTGGTAAGAAGAGTCACTATTGTGCTCCAAATGCCATACACAGTGCAAATAGCACTCGCGTCTGTTCCCAGCAAGCACAGTGTATTGGACTGAATAGGAACTACTGTTCTTGTCAGTGTCCTGAGCAGAGTTGAACTACATTTGGTCCGTGTGTGTAGGAAGCACAGTTCTTTTGTTCTGAGCAAGCTCACTGTTTGGACCCCTTAGGAAACACAGTAGAGTAGAAGAGTGCTCTTTTCTCAAAAGCAGAGTGTGTTTCTTGTAAGGCGAGCTAGCGTTTGTTTCCCAGTCCTAAATGGAGTTTAATCACGTGCAGTTTGTGGTCCTATGAGCAAGAGTTGTTTTCTGGTAAGGAAAGTCACTATTGTGCTCCCATTGCCATACACAGGACAAATAGCATTCGCGTCTGTTCACAGCAAGTACATTGTATTGGACTGAATAGGAACTACTGTTCTTGTCAGTGTCCTGAGCAGAGTTGAACTACATATGGTCCGTGTGTCTAGGAAGCACAGTTCTTTTGTTCTGAGCAAGCTCACTGTTTTGACCCCATAGGAAACACAGTAGAGTAGAAGAGTGCAGTTTTCTCTAAAGCAGAGTGTGTTTCTTGTAAGGCGCGCTAGTGTTTGTTTCCCAGTCCTAAATGGCGTTGAATCACATGCAGTTTGTGGTCCTACGAGCAAGAAATGTTTTCTGGTAGGAAAGTCACTATTGCGCTCCCATTGCCATACACAGTGCAAATAGCACATGCATTTGTTCCCAGCAAGTACAGTGTATCGGACTGAAGAGGAGCTACTGTTCCTGTCAGTTTTCTAAGCAGAGTTTAACTATTAAGGCCCGTGTGTGTAGGAAGCACAGTTCTTATGTTCTGAGCAAGCTCACTGTTCTGGCCCTATAGGAAAAACAGTAGAGTAGAAGAGTGCTCTTTTCTCTAAAGCAGAGTGTGTTTCTTGTAAGGCGAGCTTGCGTTTGTTTCCTAGTCCTAAATGGAGTTGAATCACATGCAGTTTCTGGTGCTAGGAACAAGAGTTGTTTTCTGGTAAGGAAAGTCACGTTGCGCTCCCATTGCCATTCACAGTGCAAATAGCACTCCCGTCTGTTCCCAGTAAGTACAGTGTATTGGACTGAATAGGTGCTACTGTTCTTGTCATTTTTCTAAGCAGAGTTGAACTAGATATGATCCGTGTGTGTAGGAAGCACAGTTCTTTTGTTCTGAGCAAGCTCACTGTTTGGACCCCATAGGAAACACAGTAGAGTAGAAGAGTGCTCTTTTCTCTAAAGCAGAGTGTGTTTCTTGTAAGGCGAGCTAGCGTTTGTTTCCCAGTCCTAAATGGAGTTGAATCCCATGCAGTTTCTGGTACTACGAGCAAGAGTTGTTTTCTGGTAAGAAGAGTCACTATTGCGCTGCCATTGCCATACACAGGACAAATAGCACTGGCGTCTGTTCGCAGCAAGTACAGTGTATTGGACTGAAGAGGATCTACTGTTCTTGTCCGTTTCCTAAGCAGAATTGAACTAGATATGGCCGTGTGTGTAGGAAGCACAGTTCTTTTGTTCTGAGCAAGCTCACTGTTAGGACCCCATAGGAAACACAGTAGAGTAGAAGAGTGCTCTTTTCTCAAAAGCAGATTGTGTTTGTTGTAAGGCAAGCTATTGTTTGTTTCCCAGTCCTAAATGGAGTTGAATCACATGCAGTTTCTGGTCCTACGAGCAAGAGAGGTTTTCTGGTAAGGAAAGTCACTATTGCACTCCCTTTGCCATACACAGTGCAAATAGCACTCGCGTTTGTTCCCAGCAAGTACAGTGTATCGGACTGAAGAGGAGCTACTGTTCTTGTCAGTTTCCTAAGCAGAGTTGAACTAGATATGGCCCGTGTGTGTAGGAAGCCCAGTTATTATGTTCTGAGCAAGCTCACTGTTCTGGCCCTATAGGAAACACATTATAGTAGAAGAGTGCTATTTTCTCTAAAGCAGAGTATGTTTGTTGTAAGGCGAGCTAGCATTTGTTTCCCAGTCCTAAATGGAGGTGAGTCACATGCAGTTTTTTGTCCTACGAGCAAGAGTTGTTTTCTCTTAAGAAGAGTCACTATTGTTCTCCAAATGCCATACACAGTGCAAATAGCACCCGCGTCTGTTCCCAGCAAGTACAGTGTATTGGACTGAATAGGTGATACTGTTCTTGTCAGTTTCCTAAGCAGACTTGAACTAGATATGGCCGTGTGTGTAGGAAGCACAGTTTTTTTGTTCTGAGCAAGCTCACTGTTCGGACCCCATAGGATACACAGTAGAGTAGAAGAGTGCTCTTTTCTCAAAAGCAGAGTGTGTTTCTTGTAAGGCGAGCTAGCGTTTGTTTCCCAGTCCTAAATGGAGTTGAATCACATGCAGTTTCTGGTCCTACGAGCAAGAGTTGTTTTCTTGTAAGGAACGTCACTATTGCACTCCCATTGCCATACACAGTGCAAATAGCCCTCCCGTCTGTTCCCAGCAAGTACAGTGTATTGGACTGAAGAGGAGCTACTGTTCTTCTCAGTTTTCTAAGCAGAGTTGAACTACATATGGTCCTTGTGTGTAGGAAGCACAGTTCTTTTGTGCTGAGCAAGCTCACTGTTTGGACCCCATAGGAAACACAGTAGAGTAAAGAGTGCTCTTTTCTCTAAAGCAAAGTGTGTTTCTTGTAAGGCGAGCTAGCGTTTGTTTCCCAGTCCTAAATGGAGGGGAATCACATGCAGTTTCTGGTCCTAGGATCAAGAGTTGTTTTATGGTAAGAAGGGTCACTATTGTGCTGCCATTGCCATACACAGGACAAATAGCACTGGCGTCTGTTCCCAGCAAGTACAGTGTTTTGGACTGAAGAGGATCTACTGTTCTTGTCAGGTTCTTAAGCAGAATTGAACTAGATATGGCCGTGTGTGTAGGAAGCACAGTTCTTTTGTTCTGAGCAAGCTCACTGTTCTGTCCCTATAGGAAACACAGTAGAGTAGAAGAGTGCTCTTTTCTCAAAAGCAGAGTGTGTTTCTTGTAAGGCGAGCTTGCGTTTGTTTCCCGGTCCTAAATGGAGTTGAGTCACATGCAGTTTTTTTGTCCTACGAGCAAAAGTTGTTTTCTTGTATGGAGAGTCACTATTGCGCTCTCATTGCCATACACAGTGCAAATAGCACTCACGTCTGCTCCCTGCAAGTACAGAGTATTGGACTGAAGAGGAGCTCCTGTTCTTGTCAGTTTCCTAAGCAGAGTTGAACTAGATATGGCCCATGTGTGTAGGAAGCACAGTTCTTTTGTTCTGAGCAAGCTCACTGTTCGGACCCCATAGGAAACACAGTAGAGTAGAAGAGTGCTCTTTTCTCAAAAGCAGAGTGTGTTTTTTGTAAGGCAAGCTAGCGTTTGTTTCCCAGTCCTAAACAGAGTTGAATCACAAGCAGTTTCTGGTCCTACGAGCAAGAGTTGTTTTCTGGTAAGGAAAGTCACTATTGCGCTCCCTTTGCCATACACAGTGCAAATAGCACTCGCGTCTTTTCTCAGCAAGTACAGTGTATCGGACTGAAGAGGAGCTACTGTTCTTGTCAGTTTCCTAAGCAGAGTTGAACTAGATATGGCCCGTGTGTTTAGGAAGCACAGTTATTATGTTCTGAGCAAGCTCACTGTTCTGGCCCTATAGGAAACACAGTAGAGTAGAAGAGTGCTCTTTACTCTAAAGCAGAGTGTGTTTCTTGTAAGGCGAGCTCGTGTTTATTTCCCAGTCCTAAATGGAGTTGAGTCACATGCAGTTTTTGGTCCTATGAGCAAGAGATGTTTTCTGGTAAGAAGAGTCACTATTGTGCTCCAAATGCCATACACAGTGCAAATAGCACCCGCGTCTGTTCCCAGCAAGTACAGTGTACTGGTCTGAAGAGTAGCTCCTGTTCTTGTCAGTTTCCTAAGCAGAGTTGATCTACATATGGTCCGTGTGTGTAGGAAGCACAGTTCTTTTCTTCTGAGCGAGCTCACTGTTTCGACCCCATAGGAAACACAGTAGAGTAGAAGAGTGCTCTTTTCTCTAAAGCAGAGTGTGTTTCTTGTAAGGTGAGCCAGCGTTTGTTTCCCAGTCCTAAATGGAGTTCAATCACATGCAATTTCTGGTCCTACGAACAAGAGTTGTTTTCTGGTAAGGAAAGTCACTATTGCGCTCCCATTGCCATACAGTGCAAATAGCACTCCTGTCTGTTCCTAGCAAGTACAGTGTATTGGACTGAAGAGGAGGTACTGTTCTTGTCAGTTTCCTAAGCAGAGTTGAACTAAGTATGGCCCGTGTGTCTAGAAAGCACAGTTCATTTGTTCTGAGCAAGCTCACTGTTCTGGCCCTATAGAAAACACAGTAGGGTAGAAGACTGCTCTTTTCTCAAAAGCAGAGTGTGTTTCTTGTAAGGCGAGCTAGCGTTTGTTTCCCAGTCCTAAATGGAGTTCAATCATATGCAGTTTCTGGTCCTACGAGCAAGAGTTGCTTTCTGGTAAGGAAAGTCACTATTGCACTCCCATTGCCATACACAGTGCAAATAGCACTCGCGTCTGTTCCCAGCAAGTACAGTGTATCGGACTGAAGAGGAGCCCCTGTTCTTGTCAGGTCCCTAAGCAGAGTTGAACTAGATATGGCCCGTGTGTGTAGGAAGCACAGTTCTTATGTTCTGAGCAAGTTCACTGTTCTGGCCCTATAGGAAACACAGTAGAGTAGAAGAGTGCTCTTTTCTCAAAAGCAGAGTGTGTATCTTGTAAGGCGAGCTAGAGTTTGTTTCCCAGTCCTAAATGGAGTTGAGTCACATGCAGTTTCTGGTCCTACGAGCAAAAGTTGTTTTCAGGTAAGACGAGTCACTATTGTGCTCCAATTGCCATACACAGTGCAAATAGCACTCGCGTCTGTTCTCAGCAAGTACAGTGTATCGGACTGAAGAGGAAGTACTGTTCCTGTCAGTTTCTTCAGCAGAGTTGAAGTAGATATGGCCCGTGTGTGTGGAAGCACAGTTATTATGTTCTGAGCAAGCTCACTGTTCTGGCCCTATAGGAAACACAGTAGAGTAGAAGAGTGCTCTTTTCTCTAAAGCAGAGTGTGTTTCTTGTCAGGCGAGCTCGTGTTTGTTTCCCAGTCCTAAATGGAGTTGAGTAACAGGCAGTTTTTGGTCCTACGAGCAAGAGTTGTTTTATGGTAAGAATAGTCACTATTGCGCTCCAGATGACATGCACAGTGCAAATAGCACTCCCATCTGTTCCCAGCAAGTACAGTGTATTGGACTGAATAGGAGCTACTGTTCTTGTCAGTTTCGTAAGCAGAGTTGAACTAGATATGGCCCGTCTGTAGGAAGCACAGTTCTTTTGTTCTGAGACAGCTCACTGTTTGGACCCTATAGGAAACACAGTAGAGTAGAAGAGTGCTGTTTTCTCTAAAGCAGAGTGTGTTTCTTGTAAGGCAAGCTAGCGTTTGTTTCCCAGTCCTAAATGGAGTTGAATCACATGCAGTTTCTGGTACTACGAGCAAGAGTTGTTTTCTGGTAAGAAGAGTCACTATTGCGCTGCCATTGCCATACACAGGACAAGTAGCACTGGGGTCTGTTCCCAGCAAGTACAGTGTATTGGACTGAAGAGGATCTACTGTTCTTGTCAGGTTCCTAAGTAGAATTGAACTAGATGTGGCAGTGTGTGTAGGAAGCACAGATCTTTTGTTCTGAGCAAGCTCACTGTTTGGACCACATAGGAAACACAGTAGAGTAGAAGAGTGCTCTTTTCTCTAAAGCAGAGTGTGTTTCTTGTAAGGCGAGCTAGCGTTTGAGTCCCATCCTAAATGGAGTTGAGTCACTGGCAGATTTTCGTCCTACTAGCAAGAGTTGTTTTCTGGTAAGAAGAGTCACTATTGCGCTCCAAATGCCATACACAGTGCAAATAACACTCGTGTCTGTTCCCAGCAAGCACAGTGTATTGGACTGAATAGGAGCTACTGTTCTTGTCAGTTTCCTAAGCAGAGTTGAACGAGATCTTGCCCGTGTGTAGGAAGCACAGTTTTTTTGTTCTGAGCAAGCTCACTGTTCTGGCCCTATAGGAAACACAGTAGAGTAGAAGAGTGCTTTTTTCTCTAAAGCAGAGTGTGTTTCTTGTAAGGCGAGCTAGCGTTTGTTTTCCAGTCCTAAATGGAATTGAGTCACAGGCAGTTTCTGGTCCTATGAGCAAGAGTTGTTTTCTGGTAAGAAGAGTCACTATTGCGCTCCAAATGCCATACACAGTGCAAATAGCACTCGTGTCTGTTCCCAGCAAGTACAGTGTATTGGACTGAATAGGAGCTACTGTTCTTGTCAGCTTCCTAAGCAGAGTTGAACTAGATCTGGCCCGTGTGTAGGAAGCACAGTTCTTTTGTTCTGAGCAAGCTCACTGTTCTGGCCCTATAGGAAACACAGTAGAGTAGAAGAGTGCTTTTTTTCTAAAGCAGAGTGTGTTTCTTGTAAGGCGAGCTCGCGTTTATTTCCCAGTCCTAAATGGAGTTGAGTCACATGCAGTTTCTGGTCCTAAGAGCAAGAGTTGTTTTATGGTAAGAGGAGTCACTATTGCGCTGCCATTGCCATACACAAGACAAATAGGACTGGCGTCTGCTCCCAGCAAGTACAGTGTATTGGACTGAAGAGGATCTTCTGTTCTTGTCAGGTTACTAAGCAGACTTGAACTAGATATGGCCGTGTGTGTAGGAAGCACAGTTCTTTTGTTCTGAGCAAGCTCACTGTTCGGACCCCATAGGAAACACAGTAGAGTAGAAGAGTGCTCTTTTCTCTAAAGCAGAGTGTGTTTCTTGTCAGGCGAGGTCGTGTTTGTTTCCCAGTCCTAAATGGAGTTGAGTAACAGGCAGTTTTTGGTCCTACGAGGGAGAGTTGTTTTCTGGTAAGAATAGTCACTATTGCGCTCCAGATGACATGCACAGTGCAAATAGCACTCGCATCTGTTCCCAGCAAGTACAGTGTATTGGACTGAATAGGAGCTACTGTTCTTGTCAGTTTTGTAAGCAGAGTTGAACTAGATATGGCCCGTCTGTAGGAAGCACAGTCTTTTGTTCTGAGAAAGCTCACTGTTTGGACCCCATAGGAAACACAGTAGAGTAGAAGAGTGCTGTTTTCTCTAAAGCAGAGTGTGTTTCTTGTAAGGCAAGCTAGCGTTTGTTTCCCAGTCCTAAATGGAGTTGAATCACATGCAGTTTCTGGTCCTACGAGCAAGAGTTGTTTTCTGGTAAGAAGAGTCACTATTGCGCTGCCATTGCCATACACAGGACAAATAGCACTGGGGTCTGTTCCCAGCAAGTACAGTGTATTGGACTGAAGAGGATCTACTGTTCTTGTCAGGTTCCTAAGTAGAATTGAACTAGATATGGCAGTGTGTGTAGGAAGCACAGATCTTTTGTTCTGAGCAAGCTCACTGTTTGGACCACATAGGAAACACAGTAGAGTAGAAGAGTGCTCTTTTCTCTAAAGCAGAGTGTGTTTCTTGTAAGGCGAGCTAGCGTTTGTTTCCCATCCTAAATGGAGTTGAGTCACTGGCAGATTTTGGTCCTGCTAGCAAGAGTTGTTTTCTGGTAAGAAGAGTCACTATTGCGCTCCAAATGCCATACACAGTGCAAATAACACTCGTGTCTGTTCCCAGCAAGCACAGTGTATTGGACTGAATAGGAACTACTGTTCTTGTCAGTTTCCTAAGCAGAGTTGAACGAGATCTGGCCCGTGTGTAGGAAGCACAGTTTTTTTGTTCTGAGCAAGCTCACTGTTCTGGGCCTATAGGAAACACAGTAGAGTAGAAGAGTGCTCTTTTCTCTAAAGAGGAGTGTGTTTCTTGTAAGGCGAGCTAGCGATTGTTTTCCAGTCCTAAATGGAGTTGAGTCACAGGCAGTTTCTGGTCCTACGAGCAAGAGTTGTTTTCTGGTAAGAAGAGTCACTATTGCGCTCCAAATGCCATACACAGTGCAAATAGCACTCGTGTCTGTTCCCAGCAAGTACAGTGTATTGGACTGAATAGGAGCTACTGTTCTTGTCAGCTTCCTAAGCAGAGTTGAACTAGATCTGGCCCGTGTGTAGGAAGCACAGTTCTTTTGTTCTGAGCAAGCTCACTGTTCTGGCCCTATAGGAAACACAGTAGAGTAGAAGAGTGCTTTTTCTCTAAAGCAGAGTGTGTTTCTTGTAAGGCGAGCTCGCGTTTATTTCCCAGTCCTAAATGGAGTTGAGTCACATGCAGTTTCTGGTCCTAAGAGCAAGAGTTGTTTTATGGTAAAAGGAGTCACTATTGCGCTGCCATTGCCATACACAAGACAAATAGGACTGGCGTCTGCTCCCAGCAAGTACAGTGTATTGGACTGAAGAGGATCTTCTGTTCTTGTCAGGTTACTAAGCAGACTTGAACTAGATATGGCCGTGTGTGTAGGAAGCACAATTCTTTTGTTCTGAGCAAGCTCACTGTTGGGACCCTATAGGAAACACAGTAGAGTATAAGAGTGCTCTTTTCTCAAAAGCAGAGTGTGTTTCTTGTAAGTGGAGCTAGCATTTGTTTCCCAGTCCTAAATGAAGTTGAATCACATGCAGTTTCTGGTCCTACGAGCAAGAGTTGTTTTCTGGTAAGGAAAGTCAATATTGTGCTCCCATTGCCATACACAGTGTAAATAGCACTGGCGTCTGTTCCCAGAAAGTACAGTGTATTGGACTGAATAGGTGCTACTGTTCTTGTCAGTTTCCTAAGCAGAGTTGAACTATATATGATCCATGTGTGTAGGAAGCACAGTTCTTTTGTTCTGAGCAAGCTCACTGTTTGGTTCCCATAGGAAATGCAGTAGAGTTGAAGAGTGCTCTTTTCTCTAAAGCAGAGTGTGTTTCTTGTAAGGCAAGCTAGCGTTTGTTTCCCAGTCCTAAAAGGAGTTGAATCCCATGCAGTTTCTGGTACTACGAGCAAGAGTTGTTTTCTGGTAAGAAGAGTCACTATTGCGCTGCCATTGCCATGCACAGGACAAATAGAACTGGCGTCTGTTCGCAGCAAGTACAGTATATTGGACTGAAGAGGATCTACTGTTCTTGTCAGGTTCCTAAGCAGAATTGAACTAGATATGGCCGTTTGAGTAGGAACCACAGATCTTTTGTTCTGAGCAAGCTCACTGTTCTGGCCTTATAGGAAACACAGTAGAGTAGAAGAGTGCTCTTTTCTCAAAAGCAGAGTGTGTTTCTTGTAAGGCGAGCTTGCGTTTGTTTCCCAGTCTTAAAAGGAGTTGAGTCACATGCAGTTTTTTTGTCCTACGAGCAAGAGTTGTTTTCTTGTATGAAGAGTCACTATTGTGCTCCCATTGCCATACACAGTGAATAGCACTCGCGTCTGCTCCCTGCAAGTACAGAGTATTGGACTGAAGAGGAGCTCCTGTTCTTGTCAGTTTCCTAAGCAGAGTTGAACTAGATATGGCCCGTGTGTGTAGGAAGCACAGTTCTTTTGTTCAGAGCAAGCTCACTGTTCGGACCCCATAGGAAACACAGTATAGTAGAAGAGTGCTCTTTTCTCAAAAGCAGAGTGTGTTTCATATAAGGCGAGCTAGCGTTTGTTTCCCAGTCCTAAATGGAGTTGAATCACATGCAGTTTCTGGTCCTACGAGCAAGAGTTGTTTTCTGATAAGGAAAGTCACTATTGTGCTCCCTTTGCCATACATAGCGCAAAGAGCACTCGCGTCTTTTCCCAGCAAGTACAGTGTATCGGACTGAAGAGGAGCTACTGTTCTTGTCAGTTTCCTAAGAAGAGTTGAACTAGATATGGCCTGTGTGTTTAGGAAGCACAGTTATTATGTTCTGAGCAAGCTCACTGTTCTGGCCCTATAGGAAACACAGTACAGTAGAAGAGTGCTCTTTTCTCTAAAGCAGAGTATGTTTCATGTAAGGCGAGCTCGCGTTTATTTCCCAGTCCTAAATGGAGTTGAGTCACATGCAGTTTTTGGTCCTATGAGCAAGAGATGTTTTCTGGTAAGAAGAGTCACTATTGTGCTCCAAATGCCATACACAGTGCAAATAGCACTCGCGTCTTTTCCCAGCAAGTACAGTGTATTGGACTGAATAGGAGCTACTGTTCTTGTCAGTTTCCTAAGCAGAGTTTAACTAGATATGGTCCATGTGTATAGGAAGCACAGTTCTTTTGTTCTTTGCAAGCTCACTGTTTGGACGCCATAGGAAACACAGTAGAGTAGAAGAGTGCTCTTTTCTTAAAAGCAGAGTGTGTTTCTTTTAAGGCGAGCTAGCATTTGTTTCCCAGTCCTAAATGGAGTTGAATCACATGCAGTTTCTGGTCCTACGATCAAGAGTTGTTTTCTGGTAAGGAAAGTCACTATTGTGCTCCCATTGCCATACACAGTGCAAATAGCACTGGCGTCTGTTCCCAGCAAGTACAGTGTATTGGACTGAATAGGTACTACTGTTCTTGTCAGTTTCCTAAGCAGAGTTGAACTGTATATGATCCATGTGTGTAGGAAGC
Source organism: Peromyscus eremicus (assembly GCF_949786415.1). Classification (NCBI taxonomy): domain Eukaryota; kingdom Metazoa; phylum Chordata; class Mammalia; order Rodentia; family Cricetidae; genus Peromyscus; species Peromyscus eremicus. The sequence continues at coordinate 67,750 of NW_026735189.1, read as the reverse complement.
ACAGTTCTTTTGTTCTGAGCAAGCTCACTGTTTAAACCCCATAGGAAACACAGTAGAGTAGAAGAGTACTCTTTTCTCTAATGCAGAGTGTGTTTCTTGTAAGGCGAGCTAGCGTTTGTTTCCCAGTCCTAAATGGAGTTGAATCCCATGCAGTTTCTGGTACTACGAGCAAGAGTTGTTTTCTGGTAAGAAGAGTCACTATTGCGCTTCCATTGCCATACACAGGACAAATAGCACTGGCGTCCTTTCGCAGCAAGTACAGTGTATTGGACTGAAGAGGATCTACTGTTCTTGTCAGGTTCCTAAGCAGAATTGAACTAGATATGGCAGTGTGTGTAGGAAGCACAGATCTTTTCTTCAGAGCAAGCTCACTGTTCGGACCCCATTGGAAACACAGTAGAGTAGAAGAGTGCTCTTTTCTCTAAAGCAAATTGTGTGTCTTGTAAGGCGAGCTAGCGTTTGTTTCCCAGTCCTAAATGGAGTGGAATCACATGCAGTTTCTGGTCCTACGATCAAGAGTTGTTTTATGGTAAGAATAGTCACTATAGCGCTGCCATTGCCATACACAGGACAAATAGCACTGGCGTCTGTTCCCAGCAAGTACAGTGTATTGGACTGAAGAGGATCTACTGTTCTTGTCAGGTTCCTAAGCAGAATTGAACTAGATATGGCCGTGTGTGTAGGAAGCACAGTTCTTTTGTTCTGTGCAAGCTCACTGTTCTGGCCCTATAGGAAACACAGTAGAGTAGAAGAGTGCTCTTTTCTCAAAAGCAGAGTGTGTTTCTTGTAAGGCGAGCTTGTGTTTGTTTCCCAGTCCTAAATGGAGTTGAGTCACATGCAGTTTTTGGTCCTACGAGCAAGAGTTGTTTTCTTGTATGAAGAGTCACTATTGCGCTCCCATTGCCATACACAGTGCAAATAGCACTCACGTCTGCTCCCTGCAAATACAGAGTATTGGACTGAAGAGGAGCTCCTGTTCTTGTCAGTTTCCTAAGCAGAGTTGAACTAGATATGATCCGTGTTTGTAGGAGCACAGTTATTTTGTTCTTTGCAAGATCACTGTTTGGACCCCTTAGGAAACAAAGTAGAGTGGAAGAGTGCTCTTTTCTCAAAAGCAGAGTGTGTTTTTGTAAGGGAAGCTATCGTTTGTTTCCCAGTCCTAATTGGAGTTGAATCACAAGCAGTTTCTGGTCCTACGAGCAAGAGTTGTTTTCTGGTAAGGAAAGTCACTATTGTGCTCCCTTTGCCATACACTGCAAATAGAACTCACGTCTGTTCCCAGCAAGTACAGTGGATCGGACTGAAGAGGAGTTACTGTTCTTGTCAGTTTCCTAAGCAGAGTTGAACTAGATATGGCACTTGTGTTTAGGAAGCACAGTTATTATGTTCTGAGCAAGCTCACTGTTCTGGCCCTATAGGAAACACAGTAGAGTAGAAGAGTGCTCTTTTCTCTAAAGCAGAGTGTGTTTCTTGTAAAATGAGCTCGCGTTTGTTTCCCAGTCCTAAATGGAGTTGAGTCACATCCAGTTTTTGGTCCTACGAGCAAGAGTTGTTTTCTGGTAAGAAGAGTCACTATTGTGCTCCAAATGCCATACACAGTGCAAATAGCACTCGCGTCTGTTCCCAGCAAGTACAGTGTATTGGACTGAATAGGAGCTGCTGTTCTTGTCAGTTTCCTAAGCAGAGTTGAACTAGATATGGTCCATGTGTGTAGGAAGCACAGTTCTTTTGTTCTGAGCAAGCTCACTGTTTGGACCCCATAGGAAACACAGTAGAGTAGATGAGTGCTCTTTTCTCAAAAGCAGAGTGTGTTTCTTGTAAGGCGAGCTAGCATTTGTTTCCCAGTCCTAAATGGCGTTGAATCACATGCTGTTTGTGGTACTACGAGCAAGAGTTGTTTTCTGGTAAGGAAAGTCACTATTGTGCTCTCAATGCCATACACAGTGTAAATAGCACTCGCGTCTGTTCCCAGCAAGTACAGTGCATTGGACTGAAGAGGAGCTACTGTTCTTGTCAGTTTCCTAAGCAGAGTTGAACTGCATGTGGTCCGTGTGTGTAGGAAGCACAGTTCTTTTATTCTGAGCAAGCTCACTGTATGGACCACATAGGAAACACAGTAGAGTAGAAGAGTGCTCTTTTCTCTAAAGCAGTTTGTTTCTTGTAAGGCGAGCTAGCGTTTGTTTCCCAGTCCTAAATGGAGTTGAATCACATGCAGTTTCTGGTCCTATGAGCAAGAGTTGTTTTCTGGCAAGGAAAGTCACTATTGCGCTCCCATTGCCATACACAGTGCAAATAGCACATGTGTCTGTTCCCAGCAAGTACAGTGTATTGGACTGAAGAGGAGCTACTGTTCTTCTCAGTTTCCTAAGCAGAGTTGAACTAGATATGGCCCGTGTGTCTAGGAAGCACAGTTCATTTGTTCTGAGCAAGCTCACTGTTCTGGCCCTATAGGAAACACAGTAGAGTAGAAGAGTGCTCTTTTCTCAAAAGCAGAGTGTGTTTCTTGTAAGGCGAGCTAGCGTTTGTTTCCCAGTCCTAAATGGATTTGAATCACATGCAGTTTGTGGTCCTACGAGCAAGAGTTGTTTTCTGGTAAGAATAGTCACTATTGCGCTCCCATTGCCATACACAGGACAAAAAGCACTGGCGTCTGTTCCCAGCAAGTACAGTGTATTGGACTGAATAGGAGCTACTGTTCTTGTCAGTTTCCTAAGCAGAGTTGAACTACATATGGTCCTTGTGTGTAGGAAGCACAGTCTTTTGTTCTGAGCAAGCTCACTGTTTCAACCCCATAGGAAACACAGTAGAGTAGAAGAGTGCTCTTTTCTCAAAAGCAGAGTGTGTTTCTTGTAAGGCGAGCGAGCGTTTGTGTCCGAGTCCTAAAGGGAGTGGAATCACATGCAGTTTCTGGTCCTACGTTCAAGAGTTGTTTTATGGTAAGAATAGTCACTATAGCGCTGCCATTGCCATACACAGGACAAATAGCACTGGCGTCTGTTCCCAGCAAGTACAGTGTATTGGACTGAAGAGGATCTAATGTTCTTGTCAGGTTCCTAAGCAGAATTGAACTAGATATGGCCCTTGTTTAGGAAGCACAGTTCTTTTGTTCTGAGCAAGCTCACTGTTCGGACCCCATAGGAAACACTGTAGAGTAGAAGAGTGCTCTTTTCTCAAAAGCAGAGTGTGTTTCTTCTAAGGCGAGCTAGCGTTTGTTTCCCAGTCCTAAATGGCGTTGAATCACATGCAGTTTCTTTTCCTACGAACAAGAGTTGTTTTCTGGTAAAAAAAAAAAGTCACTATTGTGCTCCCATTGCCATACACAGTGCAAATAGCACTCGCGTCTGTTCCCAGCAAGTACAGTGTATTGGACTGAAGAGGAGCTGCTGTTCTTGTCAGTTTCCTAAGCAGAGTTGAACTACATATGGTCCTTGTGTGTAGGAAGCACAGTCTTTTGTTCTGAGCAAGCTCACTGTTTGGACCCCATAGGAAACACAGTAGAGTAGAAGAGTGCTCTTTTCTCAAAAAAGAGTGTTTCTTGTAAGGCGAGCTAGCTTTTGTGTCCCAGTCCTAAATGGAGTGGACTCACATGCAGTTTCTGGTCCTACGTGCAAGAGTTGTTTTATGGTAAGAATAGTCACTATTGCGCTGCCATTGCCATACACAGGACAAATAGCACTGGCGTCTGTTCCCAGCAATTACAGTGTATTGGACTGAAGAGGATCTACTGTTCTTCTCAGGTTCCTAAGCAGAAGTGAACTAGATATGGCCCTTGTGTAGTAAGCACAGTTCATTTGTTCTGAGCAAGCTCACTGTTCGGACCCCATAGGAAACACAGTAGAGTAGAAGAGTGCTCTTTTCTCAAAAGCAGAGTGTGTTTCTTGTAAGGCGAGCTAGCGTTTGTTTGCCAGTCCTAAATGGAGTTGAATCACATGCAGTTTCTGGTCCTATGAGCAAGAGTTGTTTTCTGGTAAGGAAAGTCACTATTGCGCTCCCATTGCCATACACAGTGCAAATAGCACTCGCGTCTGTTCCCAGCAAGTACAGTGTATCGGACTGAAGAGGAGCTACTGTTCTTGTCAGTTTCCTAAGCAGAGCTGAAGTAGATATGGCCCATGTGTGTAGGAAGCACAGTTCATATGTTCTGAGCAAGCTCACTGTTCTGGCCATATAGGAAACACAGTAGAGCAGAAGAGTGCTCTTTTCTCAAAAGCAGAGTGTGTTTCTTGTAAGGCGAGCTAGCATTTGTTTCCCAGTCCCAAATGGCGTTGAATCACATGCTGTTTGTGGTCCTATGAGCAAGAGTTGTTTTCTGGTAAGGAAAGTCACTATTGTGCTCTCAATGCCCTACACAGTGTAAATAGCACTCGCGTCTGTTCCCAGCAAGTACAGTGTATTGGACTGAAGAGGAGCTACTGTTCTTGTCAGTTTCCTAAGCAGAGTTGAACTACATATGGTCTGTGTGTGTAGGAAGCACAGTTCTTATGTTCTGAGCAAACTCACTGTTTGGACCACATAGGAAACACAGTAGAGTAGAAGAGTGTTCTTTTCTCTAAAGCAGTGTGTTTCTTGTAAGGCGAGCTAGCGTTTGTTTCCCAGTCCTAAATGGAGTTGAATCACATGCAGTTTCTGGTCCTACGAGCAAGAGTTGTTTTCTGGCAAGGAAAGTCACTATTGCGCTCCGATTGCCATACACAGTGCAAGTAGCACATGTGTCTGTTCCCAGCAAGTACAGTGTATTGGACTGAAGAGGAGCTACTGTTCTTCTCTGTTTCCTAAGCAAAGTTGAACTAGATATGGTCCATGTGTGTAGGAAGCACAGATCTTTTGTTCAGAGCAAGCTCACTGTTTGGACTGAATTGGAAACACAGTAGAGTAGAAGAGTGCTCTTTTCTCAAAAGCAGAGTATGTTTCTTGTAAGGCGAGTTAGCGTTTGTTTCCCAGTCCTAAATGGAGTTGAATCAAATGCAGTTTCTGGTCCTACGAGCAAGAGTTGTTTTCTTGTAAGGAAAGTCACTATTGCGCTCTCATTGCCATACACAGTGCAAATAGCAATCGCGTCTGTTCCCAGCAAGTACAATCTATCGGACTGAATAGGAGCTACTCTTCTTGTCAGTTTCCTAAGCAGAGTTGAACTAGATATGGCCCGTGTGTTTAGGAAGCACAGTTCTTATGTTCTGAGCAAGCTCACTGTTCTGGCCATATAGGAAACACAGTAGAGTAAATGAGTGCTCTTTTCTCTAAAGCAGAGTGTGTTTCTTGTAAGGCGAGCTAGCGTTTGTTTCCTAGTCCTAAATGGAGTTGAATCACATGCAGTTTCTGGTCCTACGAACAAGAGTTGTTTTCTGGTAATGAAAGTCACATTGCGCTCCGATTGCCATACACAGTGCAAAGAGCACTCGCATCTGTTCCCAGCAAGTACAGTGTATTGGACTGAAGAGGTGCTACTGTTCTTGTCAGTTTCCTAAGCAGAGTTGAACTATATATAATCCATGTGTGTAGGAAGCACAGTTCTTTTGTTCTGAGCAAGCTCAATGTTCTGGCCATATAGGAAACACAGTACAGTAGAAGAGTGCTCTTTTCTCTAAAGCAGAGTGTGTTTCTCGTAAGGCGAGCTCGCGTTTATTTCCCAGTCCTAAATGGAGTTGAGTCACATGCAGTTTTTGGTCCTATGAGCAAGAGATGTTTTCTGGTAAGAAGAGTCACTATTGTGCTCCAAATGCCATACACAGTGCAAATAGCACCCGCGTCTGTTCCCAGCAAGTACAGTGTACTGGTCTGAAGAGTAGCTCCTGTTCTTGTCAGTTTCCTAAGCAGAGTTGATCTACATATGGTCCGTGTGTGTAGGAAGCACAGTTCTTTTCTTCTGAGCGAGCTCACTGTTTCGACCCCATAGGAAACACAGTAGAGTAGAAGAGTGCTCTTTTCTCTAAAGCAGAGTGTGTTTCTTGTAAGGTGAGCCAGCGTTTGTTTCCCAGTCCTAAATGGAGTTCAATCACATGCAATTTCTGGTCCTACGAACAAGAGTTGTTTTCTGGTAAGGAAAGTCACTATTGCGCTCCCATTGCCATACAGTGCAAATAGCACTCCTGTCTGTTCCTAGCAAGTACAGTGTATTGGACTGAAGAGGAGGTACTGTTCTTGTCAGTTTCCTAAGCAGAGTTGAACTAAGTATGGCCCGTGTGTCTAGAAAGCACAGTTCATTTGTTCTGAGCAAGCTCACTGTTCTGGCCCTATAGAAAACACAGTAGGGTAGAAGACTGCTCTTTTCTCAAAAGCAGAGTGTGTTTCTTGTAAGGCGAGCTAGCGTTTGTTTCCCAGTCCTAAATGGAGTTCAATCATATGCAGTTTCTGGTCCTACGAGCAAGAGTTGCTTTCTGGTAAGGAAAGTCACTATTGCACTCCCATTGCCATACACAGTGCAAATAGCACTCGCGTCTGTTCCCAGCAAGTACAGTGTATCGGACTGAAGAGGAGCCCCTGTTTCTTGTCAGGTCCCTAAGCAGAGTTGAACTAGATATGGCCCGTGTGTGTAGGAAGCACAGTTCTTATGTTCTGAGCAAGTTCACTGTTCTGGCCCTATAGGAAACACAGTAGAGTAGAAGAGTGCTCTTTTCTCAAAAGCAGAGTGTGTATCTTGTAAGGCGAGCTAGAGTTTGTTTCCCAGTCCTAAATGGAGTTGAGTCACATGCAGTTTCTGGTCCTACGAGCAAAAGTTGTTTTCAGGTAAGACGAGTCACTATTGTGCTCCAATTGCCATACACAGTGCAAATAGCACTCGCGTCTGTTCTCAGCAAGTACAGTGTATCGGACTGAAGAGGAAGTACTGTTCCTGTCAGTTTCTTCAGCAGAGTTGAAGTAGATATGGCCCGTGTGTGTGGAAGCACAGTTATTATGTTCTGAGCAAGCTCACTGTTCTGGCCCTATAGGAAACACAGTAGAGTAGAAGAGTGCTCTTTTCTCTAAAGCAGAGTGTGTTTCTTGTCAGGCGAGCTCGTGTTTGTTTCCCAGTCCTAAATGGAGTTGAGTAACAGGCAGTTTTTGGTCCTACGAGCAAGAGTTGTTTTATGGTAAGAATAGTCACTATTGCGCTCCAGATGACATGCACAGTGCAAATAGCACTCCCATCTGTTCCCAGCAAGTACAGTGTATTGGACTGAATAGGAGCTACTGTTCTTGTCAGTTTCGTAAGCAGAGTTGAACTAGATATGGCCCGTCTGTAGGAAGCACAGTTCTTTTGTTCTGAGACAGCTCACTGTTTGGACCCTATAGGAAACACAGTAGAGTAGAAGAGTGCTGTTTTCTCTAAAGCAGAGTGTGTTTCTTGTAAGGCAAGCTAGCGTTTGTTTCCCAGTCCTAAATGGAGTTGAATCACATGCAGTTTCTGGTCCTACGAGCAAGAGTTGTTTTCTGGTAAGAAGAGTCACTATTGCGCTGCCATTGCCATACACAGGACAAGTAGCACTGGGGTCTGTTCCCAGCAAGTACAGTGTATTGGACTGAAGAGGATCTACTGTTCTTGTCAGGTTCCTAAGTAGAATTGAACTAGATGTGGCAGTGTGTGTAGGAAGCACAGATCTTTTGTTCTGAGCAAGCTCACTGTTTGGACCACATAGGAAACACAGTAGAGTAGAAGAGTGCTCTTTTCTCTAAAGCAGAGTGTGTTTCTTGTAAGGCGAGCTAGCGTTTGAGTCCCATCCTAAATGGAGTTGAGTCACTGGCAGATTTTCGTCCTACTAGCAAGAGTTGTTTTCTGGTAAGAAGAGTCACTATTGCGCTCCAAATGCCATACACAGTGCAAATAACACTCGTGTCTGTTCCCAGCAAGCACAGTGTATTGGACTGAATAGGAGCTACTGTTCTTGTCAGTTTCCTAAGCAGAGTTGAACGAGATCTTGCCCGTGTGTAGGAAGCACAGTTTTTTTGTTCTGAGCAAGCTCACTGTTCTGGCCCTATAGGAAACACAGTAGAGTAGAAGAGTGCTTTTTTCTCTAAAGCAGAGTGTGTTTCTTGTAAGGCGAGCTAGCGTTTGTTTTCCAGTCCTAAATGGAATTGAGTCACAGGCAGTTTCTGGTCCTATGAGCAAGAGTTGTTTTCTGGTAAGAAGAGTCACTATTGCGCTCCAAATGCCATACACAGTGCAAATAGCACTCGTGTCTGTTCCCAGCAAGTACAGTGTATTGGACTGAATAGGAGCTACTGTTCTTGTCAGCTTCCTAAGCAGAGTTGAACTAGATCTGGCCCGTGTGTAGGAAGCACAGTTCTTTTGTTCTGAGCAAGCTCACTGTTCTGGCCCTATAGGAAACACAGTAGAGTAGAAGAGTGCTTTTTTTCTAAAGCAGAGTGTGTTTCTTGTAAGGCGAGCTCGCGTTTATTTCCCAGTCCTAAATGGAGTTGAGTCACATGCAGTTTCTGGTCCTAAGAGCAAGAGTTGTTTTATGGTAAGAGGAGTCACTATTGCGCTGCCATTGCCATACACAAGACAAATAGGACTGGCGTCTGCTCCCAGCAAGTACAGTGTATTGGACTGAAGAGGATCTTCTGTTCTTGTCAGGTTACTAAGCAGACTTGAACTAGATATGGCCGTGTGTGTAGGAAGCACAGTTCTTTTGTTCTGAGCAAGCTCACTGTTCGGACCCCATAGGAAACACAGTAGAGTAGAAGAGTGCTCTTTTCTCTAAAGCAGAGTGTGTTTCTTGTCAGGCGAGGTCGTGTTTGTTTCCCAGTCCTAAATGGAGTTGAGTAACAGGCAGTTTTTGGTCCTACGAGGGAGAGTTGTTTTCTGGTAAGAATAGTCACTATTGCGCTCCAGATGACATGCACAGTGCAAATAGCACTCGCATCTGTTCCCAGCAAGTACAGTGTATTGGACTGAATAGGAGCTACTGTTCTTGTCAGTTTTGTAAGCAGAGTTGAACTAGATATGGCCCGTCTGTAGGAAGCACAGTCTTTTGTTCTGAGAAAGCTCACTGTTTGGACCCCATAGGAAACACAGTAGAGTAGAAGAGTGCTGTTTTCTCTAAAGCAGAGTGTGTTTCTTGTAAGGCAAGCTAGCGTTTGTTTCCCAGTCCTAAATGGAGTTGAATCACATGCAGTTTCTGGTCCTACGAGCAAGAGTTGTTTTCTGGTAAGAAGAGTCACTATTGCGCTGCCATTGCCATACACAGGACAAATAGCACTGGGGTCTGTTCCCAGCAAGTACAGTGTATTGGACTGAAGAGGATCTACTGTTCTTGTCAGGTTCCTAAGTAGAATTGAACTAGATATGGCAGTGTGTGTAGGAAGCACAGATCTTTTGTTCTGAGCAAGCTCACTGTTTGGACCACATAGGAAACACAGTAGAGTAGAAGAGTGCTCTTTTCTCTAAAGCAGAGTGTGTTTCTTGTAAGGCGAGCTAGCGTTTGTTTCCCATCCTAAATGGAGTTGAGTCACTGGCAGATTTTGGTCCTGCTAGCAAGAGTTGTTTTCTGGTAAGAAGAGTCACTATTGCGCTCCAAATGCCATACACAGTGCAAATAACACTCGTGTCTGTTCCCAGCAAGCACAGTGTATTGGACTGAATAGGAACTACTGTTCTTGTCAGTTTCCTAAGCAGAGTTGAACGAGATCTGGCCCGTGTGTAGGAAGCACAGTTTTTTTGTTCTGAGCAAGCTCACTGTTCTGGGCCTATAGGAAACACAGTAGAGTAGAAGAGTGCTCTTTTCTCTAAAGAGGAGTGTGTTTCTTGTAAGGCGAGCTAGCGATTGTTTTCCAGTCCTAAATGGAGTTGAGTCACAGGCAGTTTCTGGTCCTACGAGCAAGAGTTGTTTTCTGGTAAGAAGAGTCACTATTGCGCTCCAAATGCCATACACAGTGCAAATAGCACTCGTGTCTGTTCCCAGCAAGTACAGTGTATTGGACTGAATAGGAGCTACTGTTCTTGTCAGCTTCCTAAGCAGAGTTGAACTAGATCTGGCCCGTGTGTAGGAAGCACAGTTCTTTTGTTCTGAGCAAGCTCACTGTTCTGGCCCTATAGGAAACACAGTAGAGTAGAAGAGTGCTTTTTCTCTAAAGCAGAGTGTGTTTCTTGTAAGGCGAGCTCGCGTTTATTTCCCAGTCCTAAATGGAGTTGAGTCACATGCAGTTTCTGGTCCTAAGAGCAAGAGTTGTTTTATGGTAAAAGGAGTCACTATTGCGCTGCCATTGCCATACACAAGACAAATAGGACTGGCGTCTGCTCCCAGCAAGTACAGTGTATTGGACTGAAGAGGATCTTCTGTTCTTGTCAGGTTACTAAGCAGACTTGAACTAGATATGGCCGTGTGTGTAGGAAGCACAATTCTTTTGTTCTGAGCAAGCTCACTGTTGGGACCCTATAGGAAACACAGTAGAGTATAAGAGTGCTCTTTTCTCAAAAGCAGAGTGTGTTTCTTGTAAGTGGAGCTAGCATTTGTTTCCCAGTCCTAAATGAAGTTGAATCACATGCAGTTTCTGGTCCTACGAGCAAGAGTTGTTTTCTGGTAAGGAAAGTCAATATTGTGCTCCCATTGCCATACACAGTGTAAATAGCACTGGCGTCTGTTCCCAGAAAGTACAGTGTATTGGACTGAATAGGTGCTACTGTTCTTGTCAGTTTCCTAAGCAGAGTTGAACTATATATGATCCATGTGTGTAGGAAGCACAGTTCTTTTGTTCTGAGCAAGCTCACTGTTTGGTTCCCATAGGAAATGCAGTAGAGTTGAAGAGTGCTCTTTTCTCTAAAGCAGAGTGTGTTTCTTGTAAGGCAAGCTAGCGTTTGTTTCCCAGTCCTAAAAGGAGTTGAATCCCATGCAGTTTCTGGTACTACGAGCAAGAGTTGTTTTCTGGTAAGAAGAGTCACTATTGCGCTGCCATTGCCATGCACAGGACAAATAGAACTGGCGTCTGTTCGCAGCAAGTACAGTATATTGGACTGAAGAGGATCTACTGTTCTTGTCAGGTTCCTAAGCAGAATTGAACTAGATATGGCCGTTTGAGTAGGAACCACAGATCTTTTGTTCTGAGCAAGCTCACTGTTCTGGCCTTATAGGAAACACAGTAGAGTAGAAGAGTGCTCTTTTCTCAAAAGCAGAGTGTGTTTCTTGTAAGGCGAGCTTGCGTTTGTTTCCCAGTCTTAAAAGGAGTTGAGTCACATGCAGTTTTTTTGTCCTACGAGCAAGAGTTGTTTTCTTGTATGAAGAGTCACTATTGTGCTCCCATTGCCATACACAGTGAATAGCACTCGCGTCTGCTCCCTGCAAGTACAGAGTATTGGACTGAAGAGGAGCTCCTGTTCTTGTCAGTTTCCTAAGCAGAGTTGAACTAGATATGGCCCGTGTGTGTAGGAAGCACAGTTCTTTTGTTCAGAGCAAGCTCACTGTTCGGACCCCATAGGAAACACAGTATAGTAGAAGAGTGCTCTTTTCTCAAAAGCAGAGTGTGTTTCATATAAGGCGAGCTAGCGTTTGTTTCCCAGTCCTAAATGGAGTTGAATCACATGCAGTTTCTGGTCCTACGAGCAAGAGTTGTTTTCTGATAAGGAAAGTCACTATTGTGCTCCCTTTGCCATACATAGCGCAAAGAGCACTCGCGTCTTTTCCCAGCAAGTACAGTGTATCGGACTGAAGAGGAGCTACTGTTCTTGTCAGTTTCCTAAGAAGAGTTGAACTAGATATGGCCTGTGTGTTTAGGAAGCACAGTTATTATGTTCTGAGCAAGCTCACTGTTCTGGCCCTATAGGAAACACAGTAGAGTAGAAGAGTGCTCTTTTCTCTAAAGCAGAGTGTGTTTCATGTAAGGCGAGCTCGCGTTTATTTCCCAGTCCTAAATGGAGTTGAGTCACATGCAGTTTTTGGTCCTATGAGCAAGAGATGTTTTCTGGTAAGAAGAGTCACTATTGTGCTCCAAATGCCATACACAGTGCAAATAGCACTCGCGTCTTTTCCCAGCAAGTACAGTGTATTGGACTGAATAGGAGCTACTGTTCTTGTCAGTTTCCTAAGCAGAGTTTAACTAGATATGGTCCATGTGTATAGGAAGCACAGTTCTTTTGTTCTTTGCAAGCTCACTGTTTGGACGCCATAGGAAACACAGTAGAGTAGAAGAGTGCTCTTTTCTTAAAAGCAGAGTGTGTTTCTTTTAAGGCGAGCTAGCATTTGTTTCCCAGTCCTAAATGGAGTTGAATCACATGCAGTTTCTGGTCCTACGATCAAGAGTTGTTTTCTGGTAAGGAAAGTCACTATTGTGCTCCCATTGCCATACACAGTGCAAATAGCACTGGCGTCTGTTCCCAGCAAGTACAGTGTATTGGACTGAATAGGTACTACTGTTCTTGTCAGTTTCCTAAGCAGAGTTGAACTGTATATGATCCATGTGTGTAGGAAGCACAGTTCTTTTGTTCTGAGCAAGCTCACTGTTTAAACCCCATAGGAAACACAGTAGAGTAGAAGAGTACTCTTTTCTCTAATGCAGAGTGTGTTTCTTGTAAGGCGAGCTAGCGTTTGTTTCCCAGTCCTAAATGGAGTTGAATCCCATGCAGTTTCTGGTACTACGAGCAAGAGTTGTTTTCTGGTAAGAAGAGTCACTATTGCGCTTCCATTGCCATACACAGGACAAATAGCACTGGCGTCCTTTCGCAGCAAGTACAGTGTATTGGACTGAAGAGGATCTACTGTTCTTGTCAGGTTCCTAAGCAGAATTGAACTAGATATGGCAGTGTGTGTAGGAAGCACAGATCTTTTCTTCAGAGCAAGCTCACTGTTCGGACCCCATTGGAAACACAGTAGAGTAGAAGAGTGCTCTTTTCTCTAAAGCAAATTGTGTGTCTTGTAAGGCGAGCTAGCGTTTGTTTCCCAGTCCTAAATGGAGTGGAATCACATGCAGTTTCTGGTCCTACGATCAAGAGTTGTTTTATGGTAAGAATAGTCACTATAGCGCTGCCATTGCCATACACAGGACAAATAGCACTGGCGTCTGTTCCCAGCAAGTACAGTGTATTGGACTGAAGAGGATCTACTGTTCTTGTCAGGTTCCTAAGCAGAATTGAACTAGATATGGCCGTGTGTGTAGGAAGCACAGTTCTTTTGTTCTGTGCAAGCTCACTGTTCTGGCCCTATAGGAAACACAGTAGAGTAGAAGAGTGCTCTTTTCTCAAAAGCAGAGTGTGTTTCTTGTAAGGCGAGCTTGTGTTTGTTTCCCAGTCCTAAATGGAGTTGAGTCACATGCAGTTTTTGGTCCTACGAGCAAGAGTTGTTTTCTTGTATGAAGAGTCACTATTGCGCTCCCATTGCCATACACAGTGCAAATAGCACTCACGTCTGCTCCCTGCAAATACAGAGTATTGGACTGAAGAGGAGCTCCTGTTCTTGTCAGTTTCCTAAGCAGAGTTGAACTAGATATGATCCGTGTTTGTAGGAGCACAGTTATTTTGTTCTTTGCAAGATCACTGTTTGGACCCCTTAGGAAACAAAGTAGAGTGGAAGAGTGCTCTTTTCTCAAAAGCAGAGTGTGTTTTTGTAAGGGAAGCTATCGTTTGTTTCCCAGTCCTAATTGGAGTTGAATCACAAGCAGTTTCTGGTCCTACGAGCAAGAGTTGTTTTCTGGTAAGGAAAGTCACTATTGTGCTCCCTTTGCCATACACTGCAAATAGAACTCACGTCTGTTCCCAGCAAGTACAGTGGATCGGACTGAAGAGGAGTTACTGTTCTTGTCAGTTTCCTAAGCAGAGTTGAACTAGATATGGCACTTGTGTTTAGGAAGCACAGTTATTATGTTCTGAGCAAGCTCACTGTTCTGGCCCTATAGGAAACACAGTAGAGTAGAAGAGTGCTCTTTTCTCTAAAGCAGAGTGTGTTTCTTGTAAAATGAGCTCGCGTTTGTTTCCCAGTCCTAAATGGAGTTGAGTCACATGCAGTTTTTGGTCCTACGAGCAAGAGTTGTTTTCTGGTAAGAAGAGTCACTATTGTGCTCCAAATGCCATACACAGTGCAAATAGCACTCGCGTCTGTTCCCAGCAAGTACAGTGTATTGGACTGAATAGGAGCTGCTGTTCTTGTCAGTTTCCTAAGCAGAGTTGAACTAGATATGGTCCATGTGTGTAGGAAGCACAGTTCTTTTGTTCTGAGCAAGCTCACTGTTTGGACCCCATAGGAAACACAGTAGAGTAGATGAGTGCTCTTTTCTCAAAAGCAGAGTGTGTTTCTTGTAAGGCGAGCTAGCATTTGTTTCCCAGTCCTAAATGGCGTTGAATCACATGCTGTTTGTGGTACTACGAGCAAGAGTTGTTTTCTGGTAAGGAAAGTCACTATTGTGCTCTCAATGCCATACACAGTGTAAATAGCACTCGCGTCTGTTCCCAGCAAGTACAGTGCATTGGACTGAAGAGGAGCTACTGTTCTTGTCAGTTTCCTAAGCAGAGTTGAACTGCATGTGGTCCGTGTGTGTAGGAAGCACAGTTCTTTTATTCTGAGCAAGCTCACTGTATGGACCACATAGGAAACACAGTAGAGTAGAAGAGTGCTCTTTTCTCTAAAGCAGTTTGTTTCTTGTAAGGCGAGCTAGCGTTTGTTTCCCAGTCCTAAATGGAGTTGAATCACATGCAGTTTCTGGTCCTATGAGCAAGAGTTGTTTTCTGGCAAGGAAAGTCACTATTGCGCTCCCATTGCCATACACAGTGCAAATAGCACATGTGTCTGTTCCCAGCAAGTACAGTGTATTGGACTGAAGAGGAGCTACTGTTCTTCTCAGTTTCCTAAGCAGAGTTGAACTAGATATGGCCCGTGTGTCTAGGAAGCACAGTTCATTTGTTCTGAGCAAGCTCACTGTTCTGGCCCTATAGGAAACACAGTAGAGTAGAAGAGTGCTCTTTTCTCAAAAGCAGAGTGTGTTTCTTGTAAGGCGAGCTAGCGTTTGTTTCCCAGTCCTAAATGGATTTGAATCACATGCAGTTTGTGGTCCTACGAGCAAGAGTTGTTTTCTGGTAAGAATAGTCACTATTGCGCTCCCATTGCCATACACAGGACAAAAAGCACTGGCGTCTGTTCCCAGCAAGTACAGTGTATTGGACTGAATAGGAGCTACTGTTCTTGTCAGTTTCCTAAGCAGAGTTGAACTACATATGGTCCTTGTGTGTAGGAAGCACAGTCTTTTGTTCTGAGCAAGCTCACTGTTTCAACCCCATAGGAAACACAGTAGAGTAGAAGAGTGCTCTTTTCTCAAAAGCAGAGTGTGTTTCTTGTAAGGCGAGCTAGCGTTTGTGTCCGAGTCCTAAAGGGAGTGGAATCACATGCAGTTTCTGGTCCTACGTTCAAGAGTTGTTTTATGGTAAGAATAGTCACTATAGCGCTGCCATTGCCATACACAGGACAAATAGCACTGGCGTCTGTTCCCAGCAAGTACAGTGTATTGGACTGAAGAGGATCTAATGTTCTTGTCAGGTTCCTAAGCAGAATTGAACTAGATATGGCCCTTGTTTAGGAAGCACAGTTCTTTTGTTCTGAGCAAGCTCACTGTTCGGACCCCATAGGAAACACTGTAGAGTAGAAGAGTGCTCTTTTCTCAAAAGCAGAGTGTGTTTCTTCTAAGGCGAGCTAGCGTTTGTTTCCCAGTCCTAAATGGCGTTGAATCACATGCAGTTTCTTTTCCTACGAACAAGAGTTGTTTTCTGGTAAAAAAAAAAAGTCACTATTGTGCTCCCATTGCCATACACAGTGCAAATAGCACTCGCGTCTGTTCCCAGCAAGTACAGTGTATTGGACTGAAGAGGAGCTGCTGTTCTTGTCAGTTTCCTAAGCAGAGTTGAACTACATATGGTCCTTGTGTGTAGGAAGCACAGTCTTTTGTTCTGAGCAAGCTCACTGTTTGGACCCCATAGGAAACACAGTAGAGTAGAAGAGTGCTCTTTTCTCAAAAAAGAGTGTTTCTTGTAAGGCGAGCTAGCTTTTGTGTCCCAGTCCTAAATGGAGTGGACTCACATGCAGTTTCTGGTCCTACGTGCAAGAGTTGTTTTATGGTAAGAATAGTCACTATTGCGCTGCCATTGCCATACACAGGACAAATAGCACTGGCGTCTGTTCCCAGCAATTACAGTGTATTGGACTGAAGAGGATCTACTGTTCTTCTCAGGTTCCTAAGCAGAAGTGAACTAGATATGGCCCTTGTGTAGTAAGCACAGTTCATTTGTTCTGAGCAAGCTCACTGTTCGGACCCCATAGGAAACACAGTAGAGTAGAAGAGTGCTCTTTTCTCAAAAGCAGAGTGTGTTTCTTGTAAGGCGAGCTAGCGTTTGTTTGCCAGTCCTAAATGGAGTTGAATCACATGCAGTTTCTGGTCCTATGAGCAAGAGTTGTTTTCTGGTAAGGAAAGTCACTTGCGCTCCCATTGCCATACACAGTGCAAATAGCACTCGCGTCTGTTCCCAGCAAGTACAGTGTATCGGACTGAAGAGGAGCTACTGTTCTTGTCAGTTTCCTAAGCAGAGCTGAAGTAGATATGGCCCATGTGTGTAGGAAGCACAGTTCATATGTTCTGAGCAAGCTCACTGTTCTGGCCATATAGGAAACACAGTAGAGCAGAAGAGTGCTCTTTTCTCAAAAGCAGAGTGTGTTTCTTGTAAGGCGAGCTAGCATTTGTTTCCCAGTCCCAAATGGCGTTGAATCACATGCTGTTTGTGGTCCTATGAGCAAGAGTTGTTTTCTGGTAAGGAAAGTCACTATTGTGCTCTCAATGCCCTACACAGTGTAAATAGCACTCGCGTCTGTTCCCAGCAAGTACAGTGTATTGGACTGAAGAGGAGCTACTGTTCTTGTCAGTTTCCTAAGCAGAGTTGAACTACATATGGTCTGTGTGTGTAGGAAGCACAGTTCTTATGTTCTGAGCAAACTCACTGTTTGGACCACATAGGAAACACAGTAGAGTAGAAGAGTGTTCTTTTCTCTAAAGCAGTGTGTTTCTTGTAAGGCGAGCTAGCGTTTGTTTCCCAGTCCTAAATGGAGTTGAATCACATGCAGTTTCTGGTCCTACGAGCAAGAGTTGTTTTCTGGCAAGGAAAGTCACTATTGCGCTCCGATTGCCATACACAGTGCAAGTAGCACATGTGTCTGTTCCCAGCAAGTACAGTGTATTGGACTGAAGAGGAGCTACTGTTCTTCTCTGTTTCCTAAGCAAAGTTGAACTAGATATGGTCCATGTGTGTAGGAAGCACAGATCTTTTGTTCAGAGCAAGCTCACTGTTTGGACTGAATTGGAAACACAGTAGAGTAGAAGAGTGCTCTTTTCTCAAAAGCAGAGTATGTTTCTTGTAAGGCGAGTTAGCGTTTGTTTCCCAGTCCTAAATGGAGTTGAATCAAATGCAGTTTCTGGTCCTACGAGCAAGAGTTGTTTTCTTGTAAGGAAAGTCACTATTGCGCTCTCATTGCCATACACAGTGCAAATAGCAATCGCGTCTGTTCCCAGCAAGTACAATCTATCGGACTGAATAGGAGCTACTCTTCTTGTCAGTTTCCTAAGCAGAGTTGAACTAGATATGGCCCGTGTGTTTAGGAAGCACAGTTCTTATGTTCTGAGCAAGCTCACTGTTCTGGCCATATAGGAAACACAGTAGAGTAAATGAGTGCTCTTTTCTCTAAAGCAGAGTGTGTTTCTTGTAAGGCGAGCTAGCGTTTGTTTCCTAGTCCTAAATGGAGTTGAATCACATGCAGTTTCTGGTCCTACGAACAAGAGTTGTTTTCTGGTAATGAAAGTCACATTGCGCTCCGATTGCCATACACAGTGCAAAGAGCACTCGCATCTGTTCCCAGCAAGTACAGTGTATTGGACTGAAGAGGTGCTACTGTTCTTGTCAGTTTCCTAAGCAGAGTTGAACTATATATAATCCATGTGTGTAGGAAGCACAGTTCTTTTGTTCTGAGCAAGCTCAATGTTCTGGCCCTATAGGAAACACAGTACAGTAGAAGAGTGCTCTTTTCTCTAAAGCAGAGTGTGTTTCTCGTAAGGCGAGCTCGCGTTTATTTCCCAGTCCTAAATGGAGTTGAGTCACATGCAGTTTTTGGTCCTATGAACAAGAGATGTTTTATGGTAAGAAGAGTCACTATTGTGCTCCAAATGCCATACACAGTGCAAATAGCACTCGCGTCTGTTCCCAGCAAGTACAGTGTATTGGACTGAATAGGAGCTACTGTTCTTGTCAGTTTCCTAAGCAGAGTTTAAATAGATATGGTCCATGTGTGTAGGAAGCACAGTTCTTTTGTTCTTTGCAAGCTCACTGTTTGGACCCCATAAGAAAAACAGTAGAGTACAAGAGTGCTCTTTTCTTAAAGCAGAGTGTGTTTCTTTTAAGGCGAGCTAGCATTTGTTTCCCAGTCCTAAATGGCGTTGAATCACATGCAGTTTGTGGTGCTACGAGCAAGAGTTGTTTTCTGGTAAGGAAAGTCACTATTGCACTCCCATTGCCATACACAGTGCAAATAGCACTCCCGTCTGTTCCCAGCAAGTACAGTGTATTGGACTGAAGAGGAGCTACTGTTCTTCTCAGTTTCCTAAGCAGAGTTTAACTAGATATGGCCCGTGTGTCGAGGAAGCACAGTTCATTTGTTCTGAGCAAGCTCACTGTTCTGGCACTATAGGAAACACAGTAGAGTAGAAGAGTGCTCTTTTCTCAAAAGCAGAGTGTGTTTCTTGTAAGGCGAGCTAGCGTTTTTTTCCCAGTCCTAAATGGCGTTGAATCCCATGCAGTTTCTGGTACTACGAGCAAGAATTGTTTTCTGGCAAGAAGAGTCACTATTGCGCTTCCATTGCCATACACAGGACAAATAGCACTGGCGTCTGTTCGCAGCAAGTACAGTGTATTGGACTGAAGAGGATCTACTGTTCTTGTCAGGTTCCTAAGCAGAATTGAACTAGATATGGCAGTGTGTGTAGGAAGCACAGATCTTTTGTTCAGAGCAAGCTCACTGTTCGGACCCCATAGGAAACACAGTAGAGTAGAAGAGTGCTCTTTTCTCTAAAGCAGAGTGTGTTTCTTGTAAGGCGAGCTCGCGTTTGTTTCCCAGTCCTAAGTGGAGTTGAGTCACAGGCAGTTTTTGTTCCTATGAGCAAGAGTTGTTTTCTGGTAAGAAGAGTCACTATTGTGCTCCAAATGCCATACATAGTGCAAATAGCACTTGTGTCTGTTCCCAGCAAGTACAGTGTATTGGACTGAATAGGAGCTACTGTTCTTGTCAGCTTCCTAAGCAGAGTGGAACTAGATATGGCCGTGTGTAGGAAGCACAGTTCTTTTGTTCTGAGCAAGCTCACTGTTCGGACCCCATAGGAAGCACAGTAGAGTAGAAGAGTACTCTTTTCTCAAAAGCAGAGTGTGTTTTTTGTAAGGCAAGCTAGCGTTTGTTTCCCAGTCCTAAATGGAGTTGAATCACATGCAGTTTCTGGTACTAAGAGCAAGAGTTGTTTTCTAGTAAGGAAAGTCACTTTTGCGCTCCCATTGCCATACACAGTGCAAATAGCCCATGCGTCTGTTCCCAGCAAGTACAGTGTATCGGACTGAAGAGGAGCTACTGTTCTTCTCAGTTTCCTAAGCAGAGTTGAACTAGTTATGGCCCGTGTGTAGGAAGCACAGTTCTTTTGTTCTGAGCAAGCTCACTGTTCTGGCCCTATAGGAAACACAGTAGAGTAAATGAGTGCTCTTTTCTCTAAAGCAGAGTGTGTTTCTTGTAAGGCGAGCTAGCATTTGTTTCCTAGTCCTAAATAAAGTTGAATCACATGCAGTTTCAGGTCCTACGAACAAGAGTTGTTTTCTGGTAAGGAAAGTCTCATTGTGCTCCCATTGCCAAACACAGTGCAAATAGCACTCGCATCTGTTCCCAGCAAATACAGTGTATTGGACTGAATAGGTGCTACTGTTCTTGTCAGTTTCCTAAGCAGAGTTGAACTAGATATGATCCGTGTTTGTAGGAGCACAGTTCTTTTGTTCTTTGCAAGATCACTGTTTGGACCCCATAGGAAACAAAGTAGAGTAGAAGAGTGCTCTTTTCTCTAAAGCAGAGTGTGTTTCTTGTAAAACGAGCTCGCGTTTGTTTCCCAGTCCTAAATGGAGTTGAGTCACATGCAGTTTTTGGTCCTACGAGCAAGAGTTGTTTTCTGGTAAGAAGAGTCACTATTGTGCTCCAAATGCCATACACAGTGTAAATAGCACTCGGGTCTGTTCCCAGCAAGTACAGTGTATTGGACTGAAGAGGATCTACTGTTCTTGTCAGGTTCATAAGCAGAATTGAACTAGATATGGCCGTGTGTAGGAAGCACAGTTCTTTTGTTCTGAGCAAGCTCACTGTTCGGACCCCATAGGAAACACTGGAGAGTAGAAGAGTGCTCTTTTCTCAAAAGCAGAGTGTGTTTCTTGTAAGGCGAGCTAGCGTTTGTTTCCCAGTCCTAAATGGAGTTGAATCACATGCAGTTTCTTTTCCTACGAACAAGAGTTGTTTTCTGGTAAAAAAAAAAGTCACTATTGTGCTCCCATTGCCATACACAGTGCGAATAGCACTCGCGTCTGTTCCCAGCAAGTACAGTGTATCGGACTGAATAGAAGCTGCTGTTCTTGTCAGTTTCCTAAGCAGAGTTGAACTAGATATGGCCCGTGTGTGTAGGATGCACAGTTCTTTTGTTCTGAGCAAGCTCACTGTTTGGACCCCATAGGAAACACAGTAGAGTAGAAGAGTGCTCCTTTCTCAAAAGCAGAGTGTGTTTCTTGTAAGGCGAGCTAGCGTTTGTGTCCCAGTCCTAAATGTTGTGGAATCACATGCAGTTTCTGGTCCTACGTGCAAGAGTTGTTTTATGGTAAGAATAGTCACTATTGCGCTGCCATTGCCATACACAGGACAAATAGCACTTGCGAATGTTCCCAGCAAGTACAGTGTATTGGACTGAAGAGGATCTACTGTTCTTGTCAGGTTCCTAAGCAGAATTGAACTAGATATGGCCCTTGTGTAGGAAGCCCAGTTCTTTTGTTCTGAGCAAGCTCACTGTTCGGACCCCATAGGAAACAGAGTAGAGTAGAAGAGTGCTCTTTTCTCAAAAGCATAGTGTGTTTCTTGTAAGGCGAGCTGACGTTTGTTTCGCAGTCCTAAATGGAGTTGAATCACATGCAGTTTCTGGTCCTACGAGCAAGAGTTGTTTTCTGGTAAGGAAAGTCACGATTGTGCTTTCATTGGCATACACAGTGCAAATAGCACTCGCGTCTGTTCCCAGCATGTACAGTGTATTGGACTGAATAGGAGCTACTGTTCTTGTCAGTTTCCTAAGCAGAGTTGAACTACATATGGTCCGTGTGTGTAGGAAGCACAGTTCTTTTGTTCTGAGCAAGCTCACTGTTCTGGCCCTATAGGAAACACAGTAGAGTAGAAGAGTGCTCTTTTCTCAAAAGCAGAGTGTGTTTCTTGTAAGGCCAGCTAGCATTTTTTTCCCAGTCCTAAATGGAGTTGAGTCACATGCAGTTTTTTGTCCTACGAGCAAGAGTTGTTTTCTGGTAAGACGAGTCACTATTGTGCTCCAATTGCCATACACAGTGCAAATAGCACTCGCGTCTGTTCCCAGCAAGCACAGTGTATTGGACTGAATAGGAACTACTGTTCTTGTCAGTGTCCTGAGCAGAGTTGAACTACATTTGGTCCGTGTGTGTAGGAAGCACAGTTCTTTTGTTCTGAGCAAGCTCACTGTTTGGACCCCTTAGGAAAAACAGTAGAGTAGAAGAGTGCTCTTTTCTCAAAAGCAGAGTGTTTTTCTTGTAAGGCGAGCTAGCGTTTGTTTCCCAGTCATAAATGGAGTTTAATCACGTGCAGTTTGTGGTCCTATGAGCAAGAGTTGTTTTCTGGTAAGGAATGTCACTATTGTGCTCCCATTGCCATACACAGGACAAATAGCATTCGCGTCTGTTCACAGCAAGTACAGTGTATTGGACTGAATAGGAACTACTGTTCTTGTCAGTGTCCAGAGCAGAGTTGAACTACATATGGTTCGTGTGTCTAGGAAGCACAGTTCTTTTGTTCTGAGCAAGCTCACTGTTTTTACCCCAAGGAAACACAGTAGAGTAGAAGAGTGCTCTTTTCTCTAAAGCAGAGTGTGTTTCTTGTAAGGCGCGCTAGTGTTTGTTTCCCAGTCCTAAATGGCGTTGAATCTCATGCAGTTTGTGGTCCTACGAGCAAGAAATGTTTTCTGGTAGGAAAGTCACTATTGCGCTCCCATTGCCATACACAGTGCAAATAGCACATGCATGTGTTCCCAGCAAGTACAGTGTATCGGACTGAAGAGGAGCTACTGTTCCTGTCAGTTTTCTAAGCAGAGTTGAACTATTAAGGCGCGTGTGGGTAGGAAGCACAGTTCTTATGTTCTGAGCAAGCTCACTGTTCTGGCCCTATAGGAAAAACAGTAGAGTAGAAGAGTGCTCTTTTCTCTAAAGCAGAGTGTGTTTCTTGTAAGGCAAGCTTGCGTTTGTTTCCTAGTCCTAAATGGAGTTGAATCACATGCAGTTTCTGGTGCTAGGAACAAGAGTTGTTTTCTGGTAAGGAAAGTCACGTTGCGCTCCCATTGCCATTCACAGTGCAAATAGCACTCCCATCTGTTCCCAGTAAGTACAGTGTATTGGACTGAATAGGTGCTACTGTTCTTGTCATTTTCCTAAGCAGAGTTGAACTAGATATGATCCGTGTGTGTAGGAAGCACAGTTCTTTTGTTCTGAGCAAGCTCACTGTTTTGACCCCATAGGAAACACAGTAGAGTAGAAGAGTGCTCTTTTCTCTAAAGCAGAGTGTGTTTCTTGTAAGGCGAGCTAGCGTTTGTTTCCCAGTCCTAAATGGAGTTGAATCCCATGCAGTTTCTGGTACTACGAGCAAGAGTTGTTTTCTGGTAAGAAGAGTCACTATTGCGCTGCCATTGCCATACACAGGACAAATAGCACTGGCGTCTGTTCGCAGCAAGTACAGTGTATTGGACTGAAGAGGATCTACTGTTCTTGTCAG
Source organism: Peromyscus eremicus (assembly GCF_949786415.1). Taxonomy (NCBI): domain Eukaryota; kingdom Metazoa; phylum Chordata; class Mammalia; order Rodentia; family Cricetidae; genus Peromyscus; species Peromyscus eremicus. The sequence continues at coordinate 44,756 of NW_026735189.1, read as the reverse complement.
TTTCCTAAGCAGAATTGAACTAGATATGGCCGTGTGTGTAGGAAGCACAGTTCTTTTGTTCTGAGCAAGCTCACTGTTAGGACCCCATAGGAAACACAGTAGAGTAGAAGAGTGCTCTTTTCTCAAAAGCAGAGTGTGTTTGTTGTAAGGCAAGCTATTGTTTGTTTCCCAGTCCTAAATGGAGTTGAATCACATGCAGTTTCTGGTCCTACGAGCAAGAGAGGTTTTCTGGTAAGGAAAGTCACTATTGCACTCCCTTTGCCATACACAGTGCGAATAGCACTCGAGTTTGTTCCCAGCAAGTACAGTGTATCGGACTGAAGAGGAGCTACTGTTCTTGTCAGTTTCCTAAGCAGAGTTTAACTAGATATGGCCCGTGTGTCGAGGAAGCACCGTTCATTTGTTCTGAGCAAGCTCACTGTTCTGGCACTATAGGAAACACAGTAGAGTAGAAGAGTGCTCTTTTCTCAAAAGCAGAGTGTGTTTCTTGTAAGGCGAGCTATCGTTTTTTTCCCAGTCCTAAATGGCGTTGAATCCCATGCAGTTTCTGGTACTACGAGCAAGAATTGTTTTCTGGCAAGAAGAGTCACTATTGTGCTCCCATTGCCATACACAGGACAAATAGCACTGGCGTCTGTTCGCAGCAAGTACAGTGTATTGGACTGAAGAGGATCTACTGTTCTTGTCAGGTTCCTAAGCAGAATTGAACTAGATATGGCAGTGTGTGTAGGAAGCACAGATCTTTTGTTCAGAGCAAGCTCACTGTTCGGACCCCATAGGAAACACAGTAGAGAAGAAGAGTGCTCTTTTCTCTAAAGCAGAGTGTGTTTCTTGTAAGGCAAGCTCGCGTTTGTTTCCCAGTCCTAAATGGAGTTGAGTCACAGGCAGTTTTTGTTCCTACGAGCAAGAGTTGTTTTCTGGTAAGAAGAGTCACTATTGCACTCCAAATGCCATACATAGTGCAAATAGCACTTGTGTCTGTTCCCAGCAAGTACAGTGTATTGGACTGAATAGGAGCTACTGTTCTTGTCAGGTTCATAAGCAGAATTGAACTAGATATGGCTGTGTGTAGGAAGCACAGTTCTTTTGTTCTGAGCAAGCTCACTGTTCGGACCCCATAGGAAACACTGGAGAGTAGAAGAGTGCTCTTTTCTCAAAAGCAGAGTGTGTTTCTTGTAAGGCGAGCTAGCGTTTGTTTCCCAGTCCTAAATGGTGTTGAATCACATGCAGTTTCTTTTCCTACGAACAAGAGTTGTTTTCTGGTAAAAAAAAAAGTCACTATTGTGCTCCCATTGCCATACACAGGGCAAATAGCACTCGCGTCTGTTCCCAGCAAGTACAGTGTATTGAACTGAATAGGAGCTACTGTTCTTGTCAGTTTCGTAAGCAAAGTTGAACTAGATATGGTCCATGTGTGTAGGAAGCACAGTTCTTTTGTTCTGAGCAAGCTCACTGTTTGGACCACATTGGAAACACAGTAGAGTAGAAGAGTGCTCTTTTCTCAAAAGCAGAGTGTGTTTCTTGTAAGGCGAGCTAGCGTTTGTTTCCCAGTCCTAAATGGAGTTGAATCAAATGCAGTTTCTGGTCCTACGAGCAAGAGTTGTTTTCTGGTAAGGAAAGTCACTATTGCGCTCCCATTGCCATACACAGTGCGAATAGCACTCGCGTCTGTTCCCAGCAAGTACAGTGTATCGGACTGAATAGAAGCTGCTGTTCTTGTCAGTTTCCTAAGCAGAGTTGAACTAGATATGGCCCGTGTGTGTAGGATGCACAGTTCTTTTGTTCTGAGCAAGCTCACTGTTTGGACCCCATAGGAAACACAGTAGAGTAGAAGAGTGCTCTTTTATCAAAAGCAGAGTGTGTTTCTTGTAAGGCGAGCTAGCGTTTGTGTCCCAGTCCTAAATGTTGTGGAATCACATGCAGTTTCTGGTCCTACGTGCAAGAGTTGTTTTATGGTAAGAGTAGTCACTATTGCGCTGCCATTGCCATACACAGGACAAATAGCACTTGCGAATGTTCCCAGCAAGTACAGTGTATTGGACTGAAGAGGATCTACTGTTCTTGTCAGGTTCCTAAGCAGAATTGAACTAGATATGGCCCTTGTGTAGGAAGCCCAGTTCTTTTGTTCTGAGCAAGCTCACTGTTCAGACCCCATAGGAAACACAGTAGAGTAGAAGAGTGCTCTTTTCTCAAAAGCAGAGTGTGTTTCTTGTAAGGCGAGCTGACGTTTGTTTCGCAGTCCTAAATGGAGTTGAATCACATGCAGTTTCTGGTCCTACGAGCAAGAGTTGTTTTCTGGTAAGGAAAGCCACGATTGTGCTTTCATTGGCATACACAGTGCAAATAGCACTCGCGTCTGTTCCCAGCATGTACAGTGTATTGGACTGAATAGGAGCTACTGTTCTTGTCAGTTTCCTAAGCAGAGTTGAACTACATATGGTCCGTGTGTGTAGGAAGCACAATTCTTTTGTTCTGAGCAAGCTCACTGTTCTGGCCCTATAGGAAACACAGTAGAGTAGAAGAGTGCTCTTTTCTCAAAAGCAGAGTGTGTTTCTTGTAAGGCCAGCTAGCATTTGTTTCCCAGTCCTAAATGGAGTTGAGGCACATGCAGTTTTTTGTCCTACGAGCAAGAGTTGTTTTCTGGTAAGACGAGTCACTATTGTGCTCCAATTGCCATACACAGTGCAAATAGCACTCGCGTCTGTTCCCAGCAAGCACAGTGTATTGGACTGAATAGGAACTACTGTTCTTGTCAGTGTCCTGAGCAGAGTTGAACTACATTTGGTCCGTGTGTCTAGGAAGCACAGTTCTTTTGTTCTGAGCAAGCTCACTGTTTTTACCCCAAGGAAACACAGTAGAGTAGAAGAGTGCTCTTTTCTCTAAAGCAGAGTGTGTTTCTTGTAAGGCGCGCTAGTGTTTGTTTCCCAGTCCTAAATGGCGTTGAATCTCATGCAGTTTGTGGTCCTACGAGCAAGAAATGTTTTCTGGTAGGAAAGTCACTATTGCGCTCCCATTGCCATACACAGTGCAAATAGCACATGCATGTGTTCCCAGCAAGTACAGTGTATCGGACTGAAGAGGAGCTACTGTTCCTGTCAGTTTTCTAAGCAGAGTTGAACTATTAAGGCGCGTGTGGGTAGGAAGCACAGTTCTTATGTTCTGAGCAAGCTCACTGTTCTGGCCCTATAGGAAAAACAGTAGAGTAGAAGAGTGCTCTTTTCTCTAAAGCAGAGTGTGTTTCTTGTAAGGCAAGCTTGCGTTTGTTTCCTAGTCCTAAATGGAGTTGAATCACATGCAGTTTCTGGTGCTAGGAACAAGAGTTGTTTTCTGGTAAGGAAAGTCACGTTGCGCTCCCATTGCCATTCACAGTGCAAATAGCACTCCCGTCTGTTCCCAGTAAGTACAGTGTATTGGACTGAATAGGTGCTACTGTTCTTGTCATTTTCCTAAACAGAGTTGAACTAGATATGATCCGTGTGTGTAGGAAGCACAGTTCTTTTGTTCTGAGCAAGCTCACTGTTTGGACCCCATAGGAAACACAGTAGAGTAGAAGAGTGCTCTTTTCTCTAAAGCAGAGTGTGTTTCTTGTAAGGCGAGCTAGCGTTTGTTTCCCAGTCCTAAATGGAGTTGAATCCCATGAAGTTTCTGGTACTACGAGCAAGAGTTGTTTTCTGGTAAGAAGAGTCACTATTGCGCTGCCATTGCCATACACAGGACAAATAGCACTGGCGTCTGTTCGCAGCAAGTACAGTGTATTGGACTGAAGAGGATCTACTGTTCTTGTCAGTTTCCTAAGCAGAATTGAACTAGATATGGCCGTGTGTGTAGGAAGCACAGTTCTTTTGTTCTGAGCAAGCTCACTGTTAGGACCCCATAGGAAACACAGTAGAGTAGAAGAGTGCTCTTTTCTCAAAAGCAGAGTGTGTTTGTTGTAAGGCAAGCTATTGTTTGTTTCCCAGTCCTAAATGGAGTTGAATCACATGCAGTTTCTGGTCCTACGAGCAAGAGAGGTTTTCTGGTAAGGAAAGTCACTATTGCACTCCCTTTGCCATACACAGTGCAAATAGCACTCGCGTTTGTTCCCAGCAAGTACAGTGTATCGGACTGAAGAGGAGCTACTGTTCTTGTCAGTTTCCTAAGCAGAGTTTAACTAGATATGGCCCGTGTGTCGAGGAAGCACAGTTCATTTGTTCTGAGCAAGCTCACTGTTCTGGCACTATAGGAAACACAGTAGAGTAGAAGAGTGCTCTTTTCTCAAAAGCAGAGTGTGTTTCTTGTAAGGCGAGCTAGCGTTTTTTTCCCAGTCCTAAATGGCGTTGAATCCCATGCAGTTTCTGGTACTACGAGCAAGAATTGTTTTCTGGCAAGAAGAGTCACTATTGTGCTCCCATTGCCATACACAGGACAAATAGCACTGGCGTCTGTTCGCAGCAAGTACAGTGTATTGGACTGAAGAGGATCTACTGTTCTTGTCAGGTTCCTAAGCAGAATTGAACTAGATATGGCAGTGTGTGTAGGAAGCACAGATCTTTTGTTCAGAGCAAGCTCACTGTTCGGACCCCATAGGAAACACAGTAGAGTAGAAGAGTGCTCTTTTCTCTAAAGCAGAGTGTGTTTCTTGTAAGGCGAGCTCGCGTTTGTTTCCCAGTCCTAAATGGAGTTGAGTCACAGGCAGTTTTTGTTCCTACGAGCAAGAGTTGTTTTCTGGTAAGAAGAGTCACTATTGCACTCCAAATGCCATACATAGTGCAAATAGCACTTGTGTCTGTTCCCAGCAAGTACAGTGTATCGGACTGAAGAGGAGCTACTGTTCTTCTCAGTTTCCTAAGCAGAGTTGAACTAGTTATGGCCCGTGTGTAGGAAGCACAGTTCTTTTGTTCTGAGCAAGCTCACTGTTCTGGCCCTATAGGAAACACAGTAGAGTAAATGAGTGCTCTTTTCTCTAAAGCAGAGTGTGTTTCTTGTAAGGCGAGCTAGCGTTTGTTTCCTAGTCCTAAATAAAGTTGAATCACATGCAGTTTCAGGTCCTACGAACAAGAGTTGTTTTCTGGTAAGGAAAGTCTCATTGTGCTCCCATTGCCAAACACAGTGCAAATAGCACTCGCATCTGTTCCCAGCAAATACAGTGTATTGGACTGAATAGGTGCTACTGTTCTTGTCAGTTTCCTAAGAAGAGTTGAACTAGATATGATCCGTGTTTGTAGGAGCACAGTTCTTTTGTTCTTTGCAAGATCACTGTTTGGACCCCATAGGAAACAAAGTAGAGTAGAAGAGTGCTCTTTTCTCTAAAGCAGAGTGTGTTTCTTGTAAGGCGAGCTAGCATTTGTTTCACAGTCCTAAATGGAGTTGAATCTCATGCAGTTTCTGGGACTACGAGCAAGAGTTTTTTTCTGGTAAGAATAGTCACTATTGCGCTGCCATTGCCATACACAGGACAAATAGCACTGGCGTCTGTTCCCAGCAAGTACAGTGTATTGGACTGAAGAGGATCTACTGTTCTTGTCAGGTTTCTAAGCAGAATTGAACTAAATATGGCCGTGTGTGTAGGAAGTACAGTTATTATGTTCTGAGCAAGCTCACTGTTCTGGCCCTATAGGAAACACAGTAGAGTAGAAGAGTGCTCTTTTCTCTAAAGCAGAGTGTGTTTCTTGTAAAACGAGCTCGCGTTTGTTTCCCAGTACTAAATGGAGTTGAGTCACATGCAGTTTTTGGTCCTACGAGCAAGAGTTGTTTTCTGGTAAGAAGAGTCACTATTGTGCTCCAAATGCCATACACAGTGCAAATAGCACTCGGGTCTGTTCCCAGCAAGTACAGTGTATTGGACTGAAGAGGATCTACTGTTCTTGTCAGGTTCATAAGCAGAATTGAACTAGATATGGCCGTGTGTAGGAAGCACAGTTCTTTTGTTCTGAGCAAGCTCACTGTTCGGACCCCATAGTAAACACTGGAGAGTAGAAGAGTGCTCTTTTCTCAAAAGCAGAGTGTGTTTCTTGTAAGGCGAGCTAGCGTTTGTTTCCCAGTCCTAAATGGAGTTGAATCACATGCAGTTTCTTTTCCTACGAACAAGAGTTGTTTTCTGGTCAAAAAAAGTCACTATTGTGCTCCCATTGCCATACACAGGGCAAATAGCACTCGCGTCTGTTCCCAGCAAGTACAGTGTATTGGACTGAATAGGAGCTACTGTTCTTGTCAGTTTCGTAAGCTAAGTTGAACTAGATATGGTCCATGTGTGTAGGAAGCACAGTTCATTTGTTCTGAGCAAGCTCACTGTTTGGACCACATTGGAAATACAGTAGTGTAGAAGAGTGCTCTTTTCTCAAAAGCACAGTATGTTTCTTGTAAGGCGAGCTAGCGTTTGTTTCCCAGTCCTAAATGGAGTTGAATCAAATGCAGTTTCTGTTCCTACGAGCAAGAGTTGTTTTCTGGTAAGGAAAGTCACTATTGCGCTCCCATTGCCATATACAGTGCGAATAGCACTCGCGTCTGTTCCCAGCAAGTACAGTGTATCAGACTGAATAGAAGCTGCTGTTCTTGTCAGTTTCCTAAGCAGAGTTGAACTAGATATGGCCCGTGTGTGTAGGATGCACAGTTCTTTTGTTCTGAGCAAGCTCACTGTTTGGACCCCATAGGAAACACAGTAGAGTAGAAGAGTGCTCTTTTCCCAAAAGCAGAGTGTGTTTCTTGTAAGGCGAGCTAGCGTTTGTGTCCCAGTCCTAAATGTTGTGGAATCACATGCAGTTTCTGGTCCTACGTGCAAGAGTTGTTTTATGGTAAGAATAGTCACTATTGCGCTGCCATTGCCATACACAGGACAAATAGCACTTGCGAATGTTCCCAGCAAGTACAGTGTATTGGACTGAAGAGGATCTACTGTTCTTGTCAGGTTCCTAAGCAGAATTGAACTAGATATGGCCCTTGTGTAGGAAGCCCAGTTCTTTTGTTCTGAGCAAGCTCACTGTTCGGACCCCATAGGAAACACAGTAGAGTAGAAGAGTGTTCTTTTCTCAAAAGCAGAGTGTGTTTCTTGTAAGGCGAGCTGACGTTTGTTTCGCAGTCCTAAATGGAGTTGAATCACATGCAGTTTCTGGTCCTACGAGCAAGAGTTGTTTTCTGGTAAGGAAAGTCACGATTGTGCTTTCATTGGCATACACAGTGCAAATAGCACTCGCGTCTGTTCCCAGCATGTACAGTGTATTGGACTGAATAGGAGCTACTGTTCTTGTCAGTTTCCTAAGCAGAGTTGAACTACATATGGTCCGTGTGTGTAGGAAGCACAGTTCTTTTGTTCTGAGCAAGCTCACTGTTCTGGCCCTATAGGAAACACAGTAGAGTAGAAGAGTGCTCTTTTCTCAAAAGCAGAGTGTGTTTCTTGTAAGGCCAGCTAGCATTTGTTTCCCAGTCCTAAATGGAGTTGAGTCACATGCAGTTTTTTGTCCTACGAGCAAGAGTTGTTTTCTGGTAAGACGAGTCACTATTGTGCTCCAATTGCCATACACAGTGCAAATAGCACTCGCGTCTGTTCCCAGCAAGCACAGTGTATTAGACTGAATAGGAACTACTGTTCTTGTCAGTGTCCTGAGCAGAGTTGAACTACATTTGGTCCGTGTGTGTAGGAAGCACAGTTCTTTTGTTCTGAGCAAGCTCACTGTTTGGACCCCTTAGGAAAAACAGTAGAGTAGAAGAGTGCTCTTTTCTCAAAAGCAGAGTGTTTTTCTTGTAAGGCGAGCTAGCGTTTGTTTCCCAGTCCTAAATGGAATTTAATCACGTGCAGTTTGTGGCCCTATGAGCAAGAGTTGTTTTCTGGTAAGGAAAGTCACTATTGTGCTCCCATTGCCATACACAGGACAAATAGCATTCGCGTCTGTTCACAGCAAGTACAGTGTATTGGACTGAATAGGAACTACTGTTCTTGTCAGTGTCGAGAGCAGAGTTGAACTACATATGGTTCGTGTGTCTAGGAAGCACAGTTCTTTTGTTCTGAGCAAGCTCACTGTTTTGACCCCATAGGAAACACAGTAGAGTAGAAGAGTGCTCTTTTCTCTAAAGCAGAGTGTGTTTCTTGTAAGGCGCGCTAGTGTTTGTTTCCCAGTCCTAAATGGCGTTGAATCTCATGCAGTTTGTGGTCCTACGAGCAAGAAATGTTTTCTGGTAGGAAAGTCACTATTGCGCTCCCATTGCCATACACAGTGCAAATAGCACATGCATGTGTTCCCAGCAAGTACAGTGTATCGGACTGAAGAGGAGCTACTGTTCCTGTCAGTTTTCTAAGCAGAGTTGAACTATTAAGGCGCGTGTGGGTAGGAAGCACAGTTCTTATGTTCTGAGCAAGCTCACTGTTCTGGCCCTATAGGAAAAACAGTAGAGTAGAAGAGTGCTCTTTTCTCTAAAGCAGAGTGTGTTTCTTGTAAGGCAAGCTTGCGTTTGTTTCCTAGTCCTAAATGGAGTTGAATCACATGCAGTTTCTGGTGCTAGGAACAAGAGTTGTTTTCTGGTAAGGAAAGTCACGTTGCGCTCCCATTGCCATTCACAGTGCAAATAGCACTCCCGTCTGTTCCCAGTAAGTACAGTGTATTGGACTGAATAGGTGCTACTGTTCTTGTCATTTTCCTAAGCAGAGTTGAACTAGATATGATCCGTGTGTGTAGGAAGCACAGTTCTTTTGTTCTGAGCAAGCTCACTGTTTGGACCCCATAGGAAACACAGTAGAGTAGAAGAGTGCTCTTTTCTCTAAAGCAGAGTGTGTTTCTTGTAAGGCGAGCTAGCGTTTGTTTCCCAGTCCTAAATGGAGTTGAATCCCATGCAGTTTCTGGTACTACGAGCAAGAGTTGTTTTCTGGTAAGAAGAGTCACTATTGCGCTGCCATTGCCATACACAGGACAAATAGCACTGGCGTCTGTTCGCAGCAAGTACAGTGTATTGGACTGAAGAGGATCTACTGTTCTTGTCAGTTTCCTAAGCAGAATTGAACTAGATATGGCCGTGTGTGTAGGAAGCACAGTTCTTTTGTTCTGAGCAAGCTCACTGTTAGGACCCCATAGGAAACACAGTAGAGTAGAAGAGTGCTCTTTTCTCAAAAGCAGAGTGTGTTTGTTGTAAGGCAAGCTATTGTTTGTTTCCCAGTCCTAAATGGAGTTGAATCACATGCAGTTTCTGGTCCTACGAGCAAGAGAGGTTTTCTGGTAAGGAAAGTCACTATTGCACTCCCTTTGCCATACACAGTGCAAATAGCACTCGCGTTTGTTCTTAGCAAGTACAGTGTATCGGACTGAAGAGGAGCTACTGTTCTTGTCAGTTTCCTAAGCAGAGTTGAACTAGATATGGCCCGTGTGTGTAGAAAGCCCAGTTATTATGTTCTGAGCAATCTCACTGTTCTGGCCCTATAGGAAACACATTATAGTAGAAGAGTGCTATTTTCTCTAAAGCAGAGTATGTTTGTTGTAAGGCGAGCTAGCATTTGTTTCCCAGTCCTAAATGGAGGTGAGTCACATGCAGTTTTTTTCCTACGAGCAAGAGTTGTTTTCTCTTAAGAAGAGTCACTATTGTGCTCCAAATGCCATACACAGTACAAATAGCACTCGCGTCTGTGCCCAGCAAGTACAGTGTATTGAACTGAAGAGGAGCTACTGTTCGTGTCAGTTTCCTAAGCAGAGTTGAACTAGATATGGTCCATGTGTGCAGGAAGCACAGTTCTTTGTTCTGAGCAAGCCCACTCTTTGGACCCCATAGGAAACACAGTAGAGTAGATGAGTGCTCTTTCTCAAAAGCAGAGAGTGTTTCTTGTAAGGCGAGCTAGCATTTGTTTTCCAGTCATAAATGGAGTTGAACCACATGCAGTTTGTGGTCCTAGGAGCAGGAGTTGTTTTATGGTAAGGAAAGTCACTATTGCGCTCCCATTGCCACGCGCAGTGCAAATAGCATTCGCGTCTGTTCCCAGCAAGTACAGTGTATCGGACTGAAGAGGAGCTACTGTTTTTGTTAGATTCCTAAGTAGAATTGAACTACAAATGGCCCGTGTGTGGAGGAAGCACAGTTCTTATGTTCTGAGCAAGCTCACTGTTCTGGCCCTATAGGAAAAACAGTAGAGTAGAAGAGTGCTCTTTCCTCTAAAGCAGAATGTGTTTCTTGTAAGGCGAGCTAGCGTTTGTTTCCTAGTCCTAAATGGAGTTGAATCACATGCAGTTTTTGGTCCTACGATCAAGAGGTGTTTTCTGGTAAGGAAAGTCACTATTGCGCTCCCATTGCCATACACAGTGCAAATAGCACCCGCGTCTGTTCCCAGCCAGTACAGTGTATTGGACTGAATAGGTGATACTGTTCTTGTCAGTTTCCTAAGCAGACTTGAACTAGATATGGCCGTGTGTGTAGGAAGCACAGTTTTTTTGTTCTGAGCAAGCTCACTGTTCGGACCCCATAGGATACACAGAAGAGTAGAAGAGTGCTCTTTTCTCAAAAGCAGAGTGTTTTTCTTGTAAGGCGAGCTAGCGTTTGTTTCCCAGTCCTAAATGGAGTTGAATCACATGCAGTTTCTGGTCCTACGAGCAAGAGTTGTTTTCTTGTAAGGAAAGTCACTATAGCACTCCCATTGCCATACACAGTGCAAATAGCGCTCCTGTCTGTTCCCAGCAAGTACAGTGTATTGGACTGAAGAGGAGCTACTGTTCTTCTCAGTTTTCTAAGCAGAGTTGAACTACATATGGTCCTTGTGTGTAGGAAGCACAGTTCTTTTGTTCTGAGCAAGCTCACTGTTTGGACCCCATAGGAAACACAGTAGAGTAAAGAGTGCTCTTTTCTCTAAAGCAAAGTGTGTTTCTTGTAAGGCGAGCTAGCGTTTGTTTCCCAGTCCTAAATGGAGGGGAATCACATGCAGTTTCTGGTCCTAGGATCAAGAGTTGTTTTATGGTAAGAAGGGTCACTATTGTGCTGCCATTGCCATACACAGGACAAATAGCACTGGCGTCTATTCCCAGCAAGTACAGTGTATTGGACTGAAGAGGATCTACTGTTCTTGTCAGGTTCTTAAGCAGAATTGAACTAGATATGGCCGTGTGTGTAGGAAGCACCGTTCTTTTGTTCTGAGCAAGCTCACTGTTCTGGCCCTATAGGAAACACAGTAGAGTAGAAGAGTGCTCTTTTCTCAAAAGCAGAGTGTGTTTCTTGTAAGGCGAGCTTTCGTTTGTTTCCCAGTCCTAAATGGAGTTGAGTCACATGCAGTTTTTTTGTCCTACGAGCAAAAGTTTTTTTCTTGTATGGAGAGTCACTATTGCGCTCTCATTGCCATACACAGTGCAAATAGCACTCGCGTCTTCTCCCTGCAAGTACAGAGTATTGGACTGAAGAGGAGCTCCTGTTCTTGTCAGTTTCCTAAGCAGAGTTGAACTAGATATGGCCCGTGTGTGTAGGAAGCACATTTCTTTTGTTCTGAGCAAGCTCACTGTTCGGACCCCATAGGAAACACAGTAGAGTAGAAGAGTGCTCTTTTCTCAAAAGCAGAGTGTGTTTTTTGTAAGGCAAGCTAGCGTTTGTTTCCCAGTCCTAAACGGAGTTGAATCACATGCAGTTTCTGGTCCTACGAGCAAGAGTTGTTTTCTGGTAAGGAAAGTCACTATTGTGCTCCCTTTGCCATACACAGTGCAAATAGCACTCGCGTCTTTTCTCAGCAAGTACAGTGTATCGGACTGAAGAGGAGCTACTGTTCTTGTCAGTTTCCTAAGCAGAGTTGAACTAGATATGGCCCGTGTGTTTAGGAAACACAGTTATTATGTTCTGAGCAAGCTCACTGTTCTGGCCCTATAGGAAACACAGTACAATAGAAGAGTGCTCTTTTCTCTAAAGCAGAGTGTGTTTCTTGTAAGGCGAGCTAGTGTTTATTTCCCAGTCCTAAATGGAGTTGAGTCACATGCAGTTTTTGGTCCTATGAGCAAGAGATGTTTTCTGGTAAGAAGAGTCACTATTGTGCTCCAAATGCCATACACAGTGCAAATAGCACTCGCGTCTGTTCCCAGCAAATACAGTGTACTGGTCTGAAGAGTAGCTACTGTTCTTGTCAGTTTCCTAAGCAGAGTTGATCTACATATGGTCCGTGTGTGTAGGAAGCACAGTTCTTTTGTTCTGAGCGAGCTCACTGTTTCGACCCCATAGGAAACACAGTAGAGTAGAAGAGTGCTCTTTTCTCAAAAGCAGAGTGTGTTTCTTGTAAGGCGAGCTAGCGTTTGTTTCCCAGTCCTAAATGGAGTTCAATCATATGCAGTTTCTGGTCCTACGAGCAAGAGTTGTTTTCTGGTAAGGAAAGTCACTATTGCGCTCCCATTGCCATCCAGTGCAAATAGCACTCCTGTCTGTTCCCAGCAAGTACAGTGTATTGGACTGAAGAGGAGGTACTGTTCTTGTCAGTTTCCTAAGCAGAGTTGAACTAAGTATGGCCCGTGTGTCTAGGAAGCACAGTTCTTATGTTCTGAGCAAGTTCACTGTTCTGGCCCTATAGGAAACACAGTAGAGTAGAAGAGTGCTCTTTTCTCAAAAGCAGAGTGTGTTTCTTGTAAGGCGAGCTAGAGTTTGTTTCCCAGTCCTAAATGGAGTTGAGTCACATGCAGTTTCTGGTCCTACTAGCAAAAGTTGTTTTCAGGTAAGACGAGTCACTATTGTGCTCCAATTGCCATACACAGTGCAAATAGCACTCGCGTCTGTTCTCAGCAAGTACAGTATATCAGACTGAAGAGGAGCTACTGTTCCTGTCAGTTTCCTCAGCAGAGTTGAAGTAGATATGGCCCGTGTGTGTGGAAGCACAGTTATTATATTCTGAGCAAGCTCACTGTTCTGGCCCTATAGGAAACACAGTAGAGTAGAAGAGTGCTCTTTTCTCTAAAGCAGAGTGTGTTTCTTGTCAGGCGAGCTCGTGTTTGTTTCCCAGTCCTAAATGGAGTTGAGTAACAGGCAGTTTTTAGTCCTACGAGCAAGAGTTGTTTTCTGGTAAGAATAGTCACTATTGCGCTCCAGATGACATGCACAGTGCAAATAGCACACGCATCTGTTCCCAGCAAGTACAGTGTATTGGACTGAATAGGAGCTACTGTTCTTGTCAGTTTCGTAAGCAGAGTTGAACTAGATATGGCCCGTCTGTAGGAAGCACAGTTCTATTGTTCTGAGAAAGCTCACTGTTTGGACCCCATAGGAAACACAGTAGAGTAGAAGAGTGCTGTTTTCTCTAAAGCAGAGTGTGTTTCTTGTAAGGCAAGCTAGCGTTTGTTTCCCAGTCCTAAGTGGAGTTGAATCACATGCAGTTTCTGGTCCTACGATCAAGAGTTGTTTTCTGGTAAGAAGAGTCACTATTGCGCTGCCATTGCCATACACAGGACAAATAGCACTGGGGTCTGTTCCCTGCAAGTACAGTGTATTGGACTGAAGAGGAGCTACTGTTCTTGTCAGTGTCCTGAGCAGAGTTGAACTACATTTGGTCCGTGTGTGTAGGAAGCACAGATCTTTTGTTCTGAGCAAGCTCACTGTTTGGACCACATAGGAAACACAGTAGAGTAGAAGAGTGCTCTTTTCTCTAAAGCAGAGTGTGTTTCTTGTAAGGCGAGCTAGCGTTTGTTTCCCATCCTAAATGGAGTTGAGTCACAGGCAGATTTTGGTCCTACTAGCAAGAGTTGTTTTCTGGTAAGAAGAGTCACTATTGCGCTCCAAATGCCATACACATTGCAAATAACACTCGTGTCTGTTCCCAGCAAGCACAGTGTATTGGACTGAATAGGAACTACTGTTCTTATCAGTTTCCTAAGCAGAGTTGAATGAGATCTGGCCCGTGTGTAGGAAGCACAGTTTTTTTGTTCTGAGCAAGCTCACTGTTCTGGCCCTATAGGAAACACATTAGAGTAGAAGAGTGCTCTTTTCTCTAAAGCAGAGTGTGTTTCTTGTAAGGCGAGCTAGCGTTTGTTTCCCAGTCCTAAATGGAGGTGAGTAACAGGCAGTTTTTGGTCCTACGAGCAAGAGTTGTTTTCTGGTAAGAATAGTCACTATTGCGCTCCAGATGACATGCACAGTACAAATAGCACTCGCGTCTGTTCCCAGCAAGTACAGGGTATTGGACTGAATAGGAGCTACTGTTCTTGTCAGTTTCGTAAGCAGAGTTGAAATAGATATGGCCCGTCTGTAGAAAGCACAGTTCTTTTGTTCTGAGAAAGCTCACTGTTTGGACCCCATAGGAAACACAGTAGAGTAGAAGAGTGCTGTTTTCTGTAAAGCAGTGTGTGTTTCTTGTAAGGCGAGCTAGCGTTTGTTTCCCAGTCCTAAATGGAGTTGAATCCCATGCTTTTTCTGGTCCTACGAGCAAGAGTTGTTTTCTGGTAAGAAGAGTCACTATTGCGCTGCCATTGCCATACACAGGACAAATAGCACTGGGGTCTGTTCCCAGCAAGTACAGGGTATTGGACTGAAGAGGATCTACTGTTCTTGTCAGTTTCCTAAGCAGAGTTGAACGAGATCTGGCCCGTGTGTAGGAAGCACAGTTTTTTTGTTCTGAGCAATTCACTGTTCTGGCCCTATAAGAAACACAGTAGAGTAGAAGAGTGCTCTTTTCTCAAAAGCAGAGTGAGTTTCTTGTAAGGCGAGCTAGCATTTGTTTCCTAGTCCTAAATGGAGTTGAATCACATGCAGTTTCTGGTCCTACGAACAAAGTTGTTTTCTGGTAAGAAAAGTCACTATTGCGCTGCCATTGCCATACACAGGACAAATAGCACTAGCGTCTTTTCGCAGCAAGTACAGTATATTGGACTGAATAGGAGCTACTGTTCATGTCAGTTTCCTAAGCAGAGTTGAACTAGATATGGTCCAAGTGTGTAGGAAGCACAGTTCTTTGTTCTGAGCAAGCTCACTTTTTGGACCCCATAGGAAACACAGTAGAGGAGAAGAGTGCTCTTTTCTCAAAAGCAGAGAGTGTTTCTTGTAAGGCGAGCTAGCTTTTGTTTCTCAGTCAAAAATGGAGTTGAATCACATGCACTTTGTGGTCCTATAAGCAAGAGTTGTTTTCTGGTATGGAAAGTCACTATTGCGCTCCCATTGCCACACACAGTGCAAATAGCACTCGCATCTGTTCCCACCAAGTACAGTGTATCAGACTGAAGAGGAGCTACTGTTCTTGTCAGTTTCCTAAGCAGAGTTGAACTAGATATGGCCCGTGTGTCTAGGAAGCACAGTTCATTTGTTCTGAGCAAGCTCACTGTTCTGGCCCTATAGGAAACAAAGTAGAGTAGAAGAGTCCTCTTTTCTCAAAAGCAGAGTGTGTTTCTTGTAAGGCGAGCTAGAGTTGGTTTCCCAGTCCTAAATGGAGTTGAGTCACATGCAGTTTTATGTCCTACGAGCAAGAGTTGTTTTCTGGTAAGAAGAGTCACTATTGTGCTCCAAATGCCATACACAGTGCAAATAGCACTCGCATCTGTTCCCAGCAAGCACAGTGTATTGGACTGAAAAGGAACTACTGTTCTTTTCAATGTCCTAAGCAGAGTTGAACACGATATGGCCCGTGTGTGTAGGAAGCACAGTTCTTTTGTTCTGAGCAAGCTCACTGTTCTGGCCCTATAGGAAACACAGTAGAGTAGAAGAGTGCTCTTTTCTCTAAAGCAGAGTGTGTTTCTTGTAAGGCGAGCTAGCGTTTTTTCCCAGTCTTAAATGGAGTTGAATCACATGCAGTTTCTGGTCCTAAGAGCAAGAGTTGTTTTATGTTAAGAAGAGTCACTATTGCGCTGCCATTGCCATACACAGGACAAATAGCACTGGCTTCTGTTCCCAGCAAGCACAGTGTATTGGACTAAAGAGGATCTACTGTTCTTGTCAGGTTCCTAAGCAGAATTGAACTAGATATGTCCGTGTGTGTAGGAAGCACAGTTCTTTTGTTCTGAGCAATCTCACTGTTCGGACCCCATAGGAAACACAGTAGAGTAGAAGAGTACTCTTTTCTCAAAAGCAGAGTGTGTTTTTTGTAAGGCAAGCTAGCGTTTGTTTCCCAGTCCTAAATGGAGTTGAATCACGTGCAGTTTCTGTTCCTACGAGCAAGAGTTGTTTTCTGGTAAGGAAAGTCACTATTGTGCTCCCTTTGCCATACACAGTGCAAATAGCACTCGCGTCTTTTCCCAGCAATTACAGTGTATTGGTCTGAAGAGGAGCTACTGTTCTTGTCAGTTTCCTAAGCAGAGTTGATCTACTTATGGTCCGTGTGTGTAGGAAGCACAGTTCTTTTGTTCTGAGCAAGCTCACTGTTTGGACCCCGTAGGAAACACAGTAGAGTAGAAGAGTGCTCTTTTCTCTAAAGCAGAGTGTGTTTCTTGTAAGGCGAGCTAGCGTTTGTTTCCCATTCCTAAATGAAGTTGAATCACATGCAATTTCTGGTCCTACGAGCAAGAGTTGTTTTCTGGTAAGGAAAGTCACTATTGCGGTCCCATTGCCAAACAGTGCAAATAGCTCTCCCATCTGTTCCCAGCAAGTACAGTGTATTGGACTGAAGAGGAGCTACTGCTCTTCTCAGTTTCCTAAGCAGAGTTGAACTAGATATGGCCCGTGTGTCTAGGAAGCACAGTTCATTTGTTCTGAGCAAGCTCACTGTTCTGGCCCTATAGGAAACACAGTAGAGTAGAAGAGTGCTCTTTTCTCAAAAGCAGAGTGTGTTTCTTGTAAGGCGAGCTAGCGTTTGTTTCCCAGTCCTAAATGGAGTTGAATCAAATGCAGTTTGGTCCTACGAGCAAGAGTTGTTTTCTGGTAAGGAAAGTCACTATTGCACTCCCATTGCCATACACAGTGCAAATAGCACTCTCGTCTGTTCCCATCAAGTACAGTGTATCGGAAGGAAGAGGAGCTACTGTTCTTGTCAGTTTCCTAAGCAGAGTTGAACTAGATATGGCCCGTGTGTGTAGGAAGCACAGATCTTATGTTCTGAGCAAGCTCACTGTTCTGGCCCTATATAGAAACACAGTAGAGTAGAAGAGTGCTCTTTTCTCAAAAGAAGAGTGTGTTTCTTGTAAGGCGAGCTAGCGTTTGTTTCCCAGTCCTAAATGGAGTTGAATCAAATGCAGTTTCTGGTACTACGAGCTCGAGTTGTTTTATGGTAAGAATAGACACTATTGCGCTGCCATTGACATACACAGGACAAATAGCACTGGCGTCTGTTTCCAGCAAGTACAGTGTACTGGACTAAAGAGGATCTACTGTTCTTGTCAGGTTCCTAAGCAGAATTGAACTAGATATGGCCGTGTGTGTAGGAAGCACAGTTCTTTTGTTCTGAGCAAGCCCACTGTTCTGGCCCTATAGGAAACACAGTAGAGTACAAGAATGCTCTTTTCGCTAAAGCAGAGTGTGTTGATTGTAAGGCGAGCTAGCGTTTGTTTCCCAGTCTTAAATGGAGTGGAATCTCATGCAGTTTCTGGTCCTATGAGCAAGAGTTGTTTTATGGTAAGAATAGTCACTATTGCGCTGCCATTGCCATACACAGGACAAATAGCACTGGCGTCTGTTCCCAGCAAGTACAGTGTATCGGACTGAAGAGGAGCTACTGTTCTTGTCAGGTTCCTAAGCAGAATTGAAGTAGATATGGCCGTGTGTGTAGGAAGCACAGTTCTTTTGTTCTGAGCAAGCTCACTGTTCGGACCCCATAGGAAACACAGTAGAGTAGAAGAGTGCTCTTTTCTCAAAAGCAGAGTGTGTTTCTTGTAAGGCGAGCTAGCGTTTGTTTCCCAGTCCTAAATGGAGTTGAATCAAATGCAGTTTCTGGTCCTACGAGCAAGAGTTGTTTTCTGGTAAGGAAAGTCACTATTGCACTCCCATTGCCATACACAGTACAAATAGCACTCGCGTCTGTTCCCAGCAAGTACAGTGAATCGGAAGGAAGAGGAGCTACTGTTCTTGTCGGTTTCCTAAGCAGAGTTGAACTAGATATGGCCTGTGTGTGTAGGAAGCACAGTTCTTATGTTCTGAGCAAGCTCACTGTTCTGGCCCTATAGAAAACACAGTATAGTAGATGAGTGCTCTTTTCTCAAAAGCAGAGTGTGTTTCTTGTAAGACGAGCTAGCGTTTGTTTCCCTGTCCTAAATGGAGTTCAATCACATGCAGTTTCTGGTCCTACGAGCAAGAGTTGTTTTCTGGTAAGGAAAGTCACTATTGCACTCCCATTGCCATACACAGTGCAAATAGCACTCGCGTCTGTTTCCAACAAGTACAGTGTATCGGACTGAAGAGAAGCTACTGTTCTTGTCAGGTTCCTAAGCAGAGTTGAACTAGATATGGCCCGTGTGTGTAGGAAGCACATTTCTTGTGTTCTGAGCAAGCTCACTGTTCTGGCCCTATAGGAAACACAGTAGAGTAGAAGAGTGCTCTTTTCTCCAAAGCAGAGTGTGTTTCTTGTAAGGCGAGCTCGTGTTTGTTTCCCAGTCCTAAATGGAGTTGAGTAACAGGCAGTTTTTGGTCCTACGAGCAAGAGTTGTTTTCTGGTAAGAAGAGTCACTATTGCGCTGCCATTGCCATACACAGGACAAATAGCACTAGGGTCTGTTCCCAGCAAGTACAGTGTATTGGACTGAAGAGGATCTACTGTTCTTGTCAGTTTCCTAAGCAGAATTGAACTAGATATGGCCGTGTGTGTAGGAAGCACAGTTCTTTTGTTCTGAGCAAGCTCACTGTTCGGACCCCATGGGAAACACAGTAGAGTAGAAGAGTGCTCTTTTCTCTAAAGCAGAGTGTTTCATGTAAGGCGAGCTAGCGTTTGTTTCCTAGTCCTAAATGGAGTTGAATCAAATGCAGTTTCTGGTCCTACGAACAAGAGTTGTTTTCTGGTAAGGAAAGTCACTATTGCGCTCCCATTGCCACACACAGTGCAAATAGCACTCACATCTGTTCCCACCAAGTACAGTGTATCAGACTGAAGAGGAGCTACTGTTCTTGTCAGTTTCCTAAGCAGAGTTGAACTAGATATGGCCCATGTGTGTAGGAAGCACAGTTCTTATGTTCTGAGCAAGCTCACTGTTCGGACCCCATAGGAAACACAGTAGAGTAGAAGAGTGCTCTTTTCTCAAAAGCAGAGTGTGTTTCATATAAGGCGAGCTAGCATTTGTTTCCCAGTCCTAAACAGAGTTGAATTACATGCAGTTTTTGGTCCTACGAGCAAGAGTTGTTTTCTGTTAAGGAAAGTCTCTATTGCGCTCCCTTTGCCATACACAGTGCAAATAGCACTCGCGTCTGTTCCCAGCAAGTACACTTTATCGGACTGAAGAGGAGCTACTGTTCTTCTCAGTTTCCTAAGCAGAGTTGAACTAGATATGGCCTTTGTGTCTAGGAAGCACAGTTCATTTGTTCTGAGCAAGCTCACTCTTCTGGCCCTATAGGAAACACAGTAGAGTAGAAGAGTGCTCTTTTCTCAAAAGCATAGTGTGTTTCTTGTAAGGCGAGCTAGAGTTTGTTTCCCAGTCTTAAATGGAGTTGAGTAACATGCAGTTTTTTGTCCTACGAGCAAGAGTTGTTTTCTGGTAAGAAGAGTCACTATTGTGCTCCAATTGCCATACACAGTGCAAGTAGCCCTCGCGTCTGTTCTCAGCAAGTACAGTGTATCGGACTGAAGAGGATCTACTGTTTTTGTCAGTTTCCTAGGCAGAGTTGAACTATATATGATCCGTGTGTGTAGGAAGCACAGTTCTTTTGTTCTGAGCAAGCTCACTGTTTGGACCCCATAGGAAACACAGTAGTGTAGAAGAGTGCTCTTTTCTCTAAAGTAGAGTGTGTTTCTTGTAAGGCGAGCTAGCGTTTGTTTCCCAGTCCTAAATGGAGTTGAATCCCATGCAGTTTCTGGTCCTACGAGCAAGAGTTGTTTTCTCGTAAGGAAAGTCACTATTGCACTCCCTTTGCCATACACAGTGCAAATAGCACTCGCGTCTGTTCCCAGCAAGTACAGTGTATCTGACTGAAGAGGAGCTACTGTTTTTGTCAGTTTCCTAAGCAGAGTTGAACTAGATATGGCCCGTTTGTTTAGGTAGCACAGTTATTATATTCTGAGCAAGCTCACTGTTCTGGCCCGATAGGAAACACAGTAGAGTAGAAGAGTGCTCTTTTCTCTAAAGCAGAGTGTGTTTCTTGTAAGGCGAGCTAGCGTTTGTTTCCCAGTCCTAAATGGAGTTGAGTCACATGCAGTTTTTGGTCCTACAAGCAAGAGTTGTTTTCTGGTAAGAAGAGTCACTATTGTGCTCCAAATGCCATACAGTGTGCAAATAGCACTCGCGTCTGTTCCCAGCAAGTACAGTGTATTGGACTGAATAGGAGCTACTGTTCATGTCAGTTTCCTAAGCAGAGTTGAACTAGATATGGTCCATGTGTGTACGAAGCACAGTTCTTTGTTCTGAGCAAGCTCACTTTTTGGACCCCATAGGAAACACAGTAGAGTAGAAGAGTGCTCTTTTCTCAAAAGCAGAGAGTGTTTCTTGTAAGGCAAGCTAGCATTTGTTTCCCAGTCATAAATGGAGTTGAATCACATGCAGTTTGTGGTCCTACGAGCAAGTGTTGTTTTCTGGTAAGGAAAGTCACTATTGCACTCCCATTGCCATACACAGGACAAATAGCATTCGCGTCTGTTCCCAGCAAGTACAGTGTATTGGACTGAAGAGGAGCTACTGTTCTTCTCAGTTTCCTAAGCAGAGTTGAACTACATATGTTCCTTGTGTGTAGGAAGCACAGTTCTTTTGTTCTGAGCAAGCTCACTGTTTGGACCGTATAGGAAACACAGTAGAGTAGAAGAGTGCTCTTTTCTCTAAAGCAGAGTGTGTTTCTTGTAAGGCGAGCTAGTGTTTGGTTCCCAGTCCTAAATGGAGGGGATTCACATGCAGGTTCTGGTCCTATGATCAAGAGTTGTTTTATGGTAAGAATAGTCACTATTGCGCTGCCATTGCCATACACAGGACAAATAGCACTGGCGTCTGTACCCAGCAAGTACAGTGTATTGGACTGAAGAGGATCTACTGTTCTTGTCAGGTTCCTAAGCAGAATTGAACTAGATATGGCCGTGTGTGTAGGAAGCACAGTTCTTTTGTTCTGAGCAAGCTCACTCTTCTGTCCCTATAGGAAACACAGTAGAGTAGAAGAGTGCTCTTTTCTCAAAAGCAGAGTGTGCTTCTTTTAAGGCGAGCTTGCTTTTGTTTCCCAGTCCTAAATGGAGTTGAGTCACATGCAGTTTTTTTGTCCTATGAGCAAGAGTTGTTTTCTTGTATGAAGAGTCACTGTTGTGCTCTCATTGCCACACAGTGCAAATAGCACTCACGTCTGCTCCCTGCAAGTACAGAGTATTGGATTGAAGAGGAGCTCCTGTTCTTGTCAGTTTCCTAAGCAGAGTTGACCTAGATATGGCCCGTGTGTGTAGGAAGCACAGTTCTTTTGTTCAGAGCAAGCTCACTGTTCGGACCCCATAGGAAACACAGTATAGTAGAAGAGTGCTCTTTTCTCAAAAGCAGAGTGTGTTTCATGTAAGGCGAGCTAGCATTTGTTTCCCAGTCTAAATGGAGTTGAACCAAATGCAGTTTCTGGTCCTTCGAGCAAGAGTTGTTTTCTGGTAAGGAAAGTCACTATTGCGCTCCCATTGCCATACAGTGCAAATAGCACTCGCGTCTGTTCCCAGCAAGTACAGTGTATCAGACTGAAGAGGAGCTACTGTTCTTGTCAGTGTCCTAAGCAGAGTTGAACTAGATATGGCCCGTGTGTAGGAAGCACAGTTCTTTTGTTCTGAGCAAGCTCACTATTCTGGCCCTATAGGAAACACAGTAGAATAGAAGAGTGCTCTTTTCTCTAAAGCAGAGTGTGTTTCTTGTAAGGCGAGCTAGCGTTTGTTTCCCAGTCTTAAATGGAGTTGAATCACATGCAGTTTCTGGTCCTACGAGCAAGAGTTGTTTTATGGTAAGAAGAGTCACTATTGCGCTGCTATGCCATACACAGGACAAATAGCACTGGCGTCTGTTCCCAGCAAGTACAGTGTATTAGACTGAAGAGGATCTTCTGTTCTTGTCAGGTTCCTAAGCAGAATTGAACTAGATATGGCCGTGTGTGTAGGAAGCACAGTTCTTTTGTTCTGAGCAAGCTCACTGTTCGGACCCCATAGGAAACACAGTAGAGTAGAAGAGTGCTCTTTTCTCAAAAGCAGAGTGTGCTTCTTGTAAGGCGAGCTAGCGTTTGTTTCCCAGTCCTAAATGGAGTTCAATCACATGCAATTTCTGGTCCTATGAGCAAGAGATGTTTTCTGGTAAGGAAAGTCACTATTGCACTCCCATTGCCATACACAGTGTAAATAGACATCGCGTCTGTTCCCAGCAAGTACAGTGTATCGGACTGAAGAGGAGCTACTGTTCTTGTCAGGTTCCTAAGCAGAGTTGAACTAGATATGGCCCGTGTGTGTAGGAAGCACAGTTCTTATGTTCTGAGCAAGCTCACTGTTCTGGCCCTATAGGAAACACAGTAGTGTAGAAGAGTGCTCTTTTCTCAAAAGCAGAGTGTGTTTCATGTAAGGCGAGCTAGAGTTTGTTTCCCAGTCCTAAATGGAGTTGAGTCACATGCAGTTTCTGGTCTTACGAGCAAGAGTTGTTTTCTGGTAAGACGAGTCACTATTGTGTTCCAATTGCCATACACAGTGCAAATAGCACTCGCGTCTGTTCTCAGCTAGTACAGTGTATCGGACTGAAGAGGAGCTACTGTTCTTGTCAGTTTCCTAAGCAGAGTTGAAGTAGATATGGCCGTGTGTGTAGGAAGCATAGTTATTATGTTCTGAGCAAGCTCACTGTTCTGGCCCTAAAGGAAACACAGTAGAGTAGAAGAGTGCTCTTTTCTCTAAAGCAGAGTGTGTTTCTTTTAAGGCGAGCTCGTGTTTGTTTCCCAGTCCTAAATGGAGTTGAGTCACAGGCAGTTTTTGGTCCTACGAGCAAGAGCTGTTTTCTGGTAAGAAGAGTCACAATTGTGCTCCAAAATGCCATGCACAGTGCATATAGCACTCGCGTCTGTTCCCAGCAAGTACAGTGTATCGGACTGAATAGGAGCTACTGTTCTTGTCAGTTTCCTAAGCAGAGTTGAACTAGATATGGCCCGTGTGTAGGAAGCACAGTTCTTTTGTTCTGAGCAAGCTCACTGTTTGGACCCCTTAGGAAACACAGTAGAGTAGAAGAGTGCTCTTTTCTCTAAAGTTGAGTGTGTTTCTTGTAAGGCGAGCTAGCGTTTGTTTCCCAGTCATAAATGGAGTTGAATCACATGCAGTTTCTGGTCCTACGAGCAAGAGTTTTTTTCTGGTAAGAAGAGTCATTATTGCGCTGCCATTGCCATACACAGGACAAATAGCACTGGGGTCTGTTCCCAGCAAGTACAGTGTATTGGACTGAAGAGGATCTACTGTTCTTGTCAGGTTCCTAAGTAGAATTGAACTAGATATGGCAGTGTGTGTAGGAAGCACAGATCTTTAGTTCTGAGCAAGCTCACTGTTCGGACCCCATAGGAAACACAGTAGAGTAGAAGAGTGCTCTTTTCTCTAAAGCAGATTGTGTTTCTTGTAAGGCGAGCTAGCGTTTGTTTCCCAGTCCTAAATGGAGTTGAGTCACAGGCAGTTTTTGGTCCTACGAGCAAGAGTTGTTTTCTGGTAAGAAAAGTCACTATTGCGCTCCAAATGCCATACACAGTGCAAATAGCACTCGTGTCTGTTCCCAGCAATTACAGTGTATTGGACTGAACAGGAGCTACTGTTCATGTCAGTTTCCTAAGCAGAGTTGAACTAGATATGGTCCATGTGTGTACGAAGCACAGTTCTTTGTTCTGAGCAAGCTCACTTTTTGGACCCCATAGGAAACACAGTAGAGTAGAAGAGTGCTCTTTTCTCAAAAGCAGAGAGTGTTTCTTGTAAGGCAAGCTAGCATTTGTTTCCCAGTCATAAATGGAGTTGAATCACATGCAGTTTGTGGTCCTACGAGCAAGTGTTGTTTTCTGGTAAGGAAAGTCACTATTGCACTCCCATTGCCATACACAGGACAAATAGCATTCGCGTCTGTTCCCAGCAAGTACAGTGTATTGGACTGAAGAGGAGCTACTGTTCTTCTCAGTTTCCTAAGCAGAGTTGAACTACATATGTTCCTTGTGTGTAGGAAGCACAGTTCTTTTGTTCTGAGCAAGCTCACTGTTTGGACCGTATAGGAAACACAGTAGAGTAGAAGAGTGCTCTTTTCTCTAAAGCAGAGTGTGTTTCTTGTAAGGCGAGCTAGTGTTTGGTTCCCAGTCCTAAATGGAGGGGATTCACATGCAGGTTCTGGTCCTATGATCAAGAGTTGTTTTATGGTAAGAATAGTCACTATTGCGCTGCCATTGCCATACACAGGACAAATAGCACTGGCGTCTGTACCCAGCAAGTACAGTGTATTGGACTGAAGAGGATCTACTGTTCTTGTCAGGTTCCTAAGCAGAATTGAACTAGATATGGCCGTGTGTGTAGGAAGCACAGTTCTTTTGTTCTGAGCAAGCTCACTCTTCTGTCCCTATAGGAAACACAGTAGAGTAGAAGAGTGCTCTTTTCTCAAAAGCAGAGTGTGCTTCTTTTAAGGCGAGCTTGCTTTTGTTTCCCAGTCCTAAATGGAGTTGAGTCACATGCAGTTTTTTTGTCCTATGAGCAAGAGTTGTTTTCTTGTATGAAGAGTCACTGTTGTGCTCTCATTGCCACACAGTGCAAATAGCACTCACGTCTGCTCCCTGCAAGTACAGAGTATTGGATTGAAGAGGAGCTCCTGTTCTTGTCAGTTTCCTAAGCAGAGTTGACCTAGATATGGCCCGTGTGTGTAGGAAGCACAGTTCTTTTGTTCAGAGCAAGCTCACTGTTCGGACCCCATAGGAAACACAGTATAGTAGAAGAGTGCTCTTTTCTCAAAAGCAGAGTGTGTTTCATGTAAGGCGAGCTAGCATTTGTTTCCCAGTCTAAATGGAGTTGAACCAAATGCAGTTTCTGGTCCTTCGAGCAAGAGTTGTTTTCTGGTAAGGAAAGTCACTATTGCGCTCCCATTGCCATACAGTGCAAATAGCACTCGCGTCTGTTCCCAGCAAGTACAGTGTATCAGACTGAAGAGGAGCTACTGTTCTTGTCAGTGTCCTAAGCAGAGTTGAACTAGATATGGCCCGTGTGTAGGAAGCACAGTTCTTTTGTTCTGAGCAAGCTCACTATTCTGGCCCTATAGGAAACACAGTAGAATAGAAGAGTGCTCTTTTCTCTAAAGCAGAGTGTGTTTCTTGTAAGGCGAGCTAGCGTTTGTTTCCCAGTCTTAAATGGAGTTGAATCACATGCAGTTTCTGGTCCTACGAGCAAGAGTTGTTTTATGGTAAGAAGAGTCACTATTGCGCTGCTATGCCATACACAGGACAAATAGCACTGGCGTCTGTTCCCAGCAAGTACAGTGTATTAGACTGAAGAGGATCTGCTGTTCTTGTCAGGTTCCTAAGCAGAATTGAACTAGATATGGCCGTGTGTGTAGGAAGCACAGTTCTTTTGTTCTGAGCAAGCTCACTGTTCGGACCCCATAGGAAACACAGTAGAGTAGAAGAGTGCTCTTTTCTCAAAAGCAGAGTGTGCTTCTTGTAAGGCGAGCTAGCGTTTGTTTCCCAGTCCTAAATGGAGTTCAATCACATGCAATTTCTGGTCCTATGAGCAAGAGATGTTTTCTGGTAAGGAAAGTCACTATTGCACTCCCATTGCCATACACAGTGTAAATAGACATCGCGTCTGTTCCCAGCAAGTACAGTGTATCGGACTGAAGAGGAGCTACTGTTCTTGTCAGGTTCCTAAGCAGAGTTGAACTAGATATGGCCCGTGTGTGTAGGAAGCACAGTTCTTATGTTCTGAGCAAGCTCACTGTTCTGGCCCTATAGGAAACACAGTAGTGTAGAAGAGTGCTCTTTTCTCAAAAGCAGAGTGTGTTTCATGTAAGGCGAGCTAGAGTTTGTTTCCCAGTCCTAAATGGAGTTGAGTCACATGCAGTTTCTGGTCTTACGAGCAAGAGTTGTTTTCTGGTAAGACGAGTCACTATTGTGTTCCAATTGCCATACACAGTGCAAATAGCACTCGCGTCTGTTCTCAGCTAGTACAGTGTATCGGACTGAAGAGGAGCTACTGTTCTTGTCAGTTTCCTAAGCAGAGTTGAAGTAGATATGGCCGTGTGTGTAGGAAGCATAGTTATTATGTTCTGAGCAAGCTCACTGTTCTGGCCCTAAAGGAAACACAGTAGAGTAGAAGAGTGCTCTTTTCTCTAAAGCAGAGTGTGTTTCTTTTAAGGCGAGCTCGTGTTTGTTTCCCAGTCCTAAATGGAGTTGAGTCACAGGCAGTTTTTGGTCCTACGAGCAAGAGCTGTTTTCTGGTAAGAAGAGTCACAATTGTGCTCCAAAATGCCATGCACAGTGCATATAGCACTCGCGTCTGTTCCCAGCAAGTACAGTGTATCGGACTGAATAGGAGCTACTGTTCTTGTCAGTTTCCTAAGCAGAGTTGAACTAGATATGGCCCGTGTGTAGGAAGCACAGTTCTTTTGTTCTGAGCAAGCTCACTGTTTGGACCCCTTAGGAAACACAGTAGAGTAGAAGAGTGCTCTTTTCTCTAAAGTTGAGTGTGTTTCTTGTAAGGCGAGCTAGCGTTTGTTTCCCAGTCATAAATGGAGTTGAATCACATGCAGTTTCTGGTCCTACGAGCAAGAGTTTTTTTCTGGTAAGAAGAGTCATTATTGCGCTGCCATTGCCATACACAGGACAAATAGCACTGGGGTCTGTTCCCAGCAAGTACAGTGTATTGGACTGAAGAGGATCTACTGTTCTTGTCAGGTTCCTAAGTAGAATTGAACTAGATATGGCAGTGTGTGTAGGAAGCACAGATCTTTAGTTCTGAGCAAGCTCACTGTTCGGACCCCATAGGAAACACAGTAGAGTAGAAGAGTGCTCTTTTCTCTAAAGCAGATTGTGTTTCTTGTAAGGCGATCTAGCGTTTGTTTCCCAGTCCTAAATGGAGTTGAGTCACAGGCAGTTTTTGGTCCTACGAGCAAGAGTTGTTTTCTGGTAAGAAAAGTCACTATTGCGCTCCAAATGCCATACACAGTGCAAATAGCACTCGTGTCTGTTCCCAGCAATTACAGTGTATTGGACTGAACAGGAGCTACTGTTCTTGTCAGTTTCCTAAGCAGAGTTGAACTAGATCTGGCCCGTGTGTAGGAAGCACAGTTCTTTTGTTCTGAGCAAGCTCACTGTTCTGGCCCTATAGGAAACACAGTAGAGTAGAAGAGTGCTCTTTTCTCTAAAGCAGAGTGTGTTTCTTGTAAGGCGAGCTAGCATTTGTTTCCCAGTCCTAAATGGAGTTGAGTCACATGCAGTTTTTGGTCCTACAAGCAAGAGTTGTTTTCTGGTAAGAAGAGTCACTATTGTGCTCCAAATGCCATACAGTGTGCAAATAGCACTCGCGTCTGTTCCCAGCAAGTACAGTGTATTGGACTGAATAGGAGCTACTGTTCATGTCAGTTTCCTAAGCAGAGTTGAACTAGATATGGTCCATGTGTGTACGAAGCACAGTTCTTTGTTCTGAGCAAGCTCACTTTTTGGACCCCATAGGAAACACAGTAGAGTAGAAGAGTGCTCTTTTCTCAAAAGCAGAGAGTGTTTCTTGTAAGGCGAGCTAGCATTTGTTTCCCAGTCATAAATGGAGTTGAATCACATGCAGTTTGTGGTCCTACGAGCAAGAGTTGTTTTCTGGTAAGGAAAGTCACTATTGCACTCCCATTGCCATACACAGGACAAATAGCATTCGCGTCTGTTCCCAGCAAGTACAGTGTATTGGACTGAAGAGGAGCTACTGTTCTTCTCAGTTTCCTAAGCAGAGTTGAACTACATATGTTCCTTGTGTGTAGGAAGCACAGTTCTTTTGTTCTGAGCAAGCTCACTGTTTGGACCGTATAGGAAACACAGTAGAGTAGAAGAGTGCTCTTTTCTCTAAAGCAGAGTGTGTTTCTTGTAAGGCGAGCTAGTGTTTGGTTCCCAGTCCTAAATGGAGGGGATTCACATGCAGGTTCTGGTCCAACGATCAAGAGTTGTTTTATGGTAAGTATAGTCACTTTTGCGCTGCCATTGCCATACACAGGACAAATAGCACTGGCGTCTGTACCCAGCAAGTACAGTGTATTGGACTGAAGAGGATCTACTGTTCTTGTCAGGTTCCTAAGCAGAATTGAACTAGATATGGCCGTGTGTGTAGGAAGCACAGTTCTTTTGTTCTGAGCAAGCTCACTCTTCTGTCCCTATAGGAAACACAGTAGAGTAGAAGAGTGCTCTTTTCTCAAAAGCAGAGTGTGCTTCTTTTAAGGCGAGCTTGCTTTTGTTTCCCAGTCCTAAATGGAGTTGAGTCACATGCAGTTTTTTTGTCCTATGAGCAAGAGTTGTTTTCTTGTATGAAGAGTCACTGTTGTGCTCTCATTGCCACACAGTGGGAATAGCACTCGCGTCTGCTCCCTGCAAGTACAGAGTATTGGATTGAAGAGGAGCTCCTGTTCTTGTCAGTTTCCTAAGCAGAGTTGACCTAGATATGGCCCGTGTGTGTAGGAAGCACAGTTCTTTTGTTCAGAGCAAGCTCACTGTTCGGACCCCATAGGAAACACAGTAGAGTAGAAGAGTGCTCTTTTCTCAAAAGCAGAGTGTGTTTCATGTAAGGCGAGCTAGCATTTGTTTCCCAGTCTAAATGGAGTTGAACCAAATGCAGTTTCTGGTCCTTCGAGCAAGAGTTGTTTTCTGGTAAGGAAAGTCACTATTGCGCTCCCATTGCCATACAGTGCAAATAGCACTCGCGTCTGTTCCCAGCAAGTACAGTGTATCGGACTGAAGTGGAGCTACTGTTCTTGTCAGTGTCCTAAGCAGAGTTGAACTAGATATGGCCCGTGTGTAGGAAGCACAGTTCTTTTTTCTGAGCAAGCTCACTGTTCTGGCCCTATAGGAAACACAGTAGAATAGAAGAGTGCTCTTTTCTCTAAAGCAGAGTGTGTTTCTTGTAAGGCGAGCTAGCGTTTGTTTCCCAGTCTTAATTGGAGTTGAATCACATGCAGTTTCTGGTCCTACGAGCAAGAGTTGTTTTATGGTAAGAAGAGTCACTATTGCGCTGCTATGCCATACACAGGACAAATAGCACTGGCGTCTGTTCCCAGCAAGTACAGTGTATTAGACTGAAGAGGATCTGCTGTTCTTGTCAGGTTCCTAAGCAGAATTGAACTAGATATGGCCGTGTGTGTAGGAAGCACAGTTCTTTTGTTCTGAGCAAGCTCACTGTTCGGACCCCATAGGAAACACAGTAGAGTAGAAGAGTGCTCTTTTCTCAAAAGCAGAGTGTGCTTCTTGTAAGGCGAGCTAGCGTTTGTTTCCCAGTCCTAAATGGAGTTCAATCACATGCAATTTCTGGTCCTATGTGCAAGAGTTGTTTTCTCGTAAGGAAAGTCACTATTGCACTCCCATTGCCATACACAGTGTAAATAGACATCGCGTCTGTTCCCAGCAAGTACAGTGTATCGGACTGAAGAGGAGCTACTGTTCTTGTCAGTTTCCTAAGCAGAGTTGAACTAGATATGGCCCGTGTGTGTAGGAAGCACAGTTCTTATGTTCTGAGCAAGCTCACTGTTCTGGACCTATAGGAAACAAAGTAGAGTAGATGAGTGCTCTTTTCTCAAAAGCAGAGTGTGTTTCTTGTAAGGCGAGCTAGCGTTTGTTTCCTAGCTCTAAATGGAGTTGAATCACATGCAGTTTCTGGTCCTACGAACAATAGTTGTTTTCTGGTACGGAAAGTCACTATTGCGCTCCCATTGCCATACACACTGCAAATAGCAATGGCGTAGGTTCGCAGCAAGTACAGTGTATTGGACTGAATAGGAGCTACTGTTCTTCTCAGTTTCCTAAGCAGAGTTGAACTAGATATGGCCCGTTTGTAGGAAGCACAGTTCTTTTGTTCTGAGCAAGTTCTATCTTCTAGCCCTATAGGAAACACAGTAGAGTAGAAGAGTGCTCTTTTCTCTAAAGCAGAGTGTGTTTCTTTTAAGGCGAGCTAGCGTTTGTTTCCCAGTCCTAAATGGAGTTGAATCACATGCAGTTTCTGGTCCTATGAGCAAGAGTTGTTTTATGGTAAGAATAGTCACTATTGCGCTGCCATTGCCATACACAGGACAAATAGCACTGGCGTCTGTTCCCAGCAAGTACAGTGTATTGGACTGAAGAGGATCTACTGTTCTTGTCAGGTTCCTAAGCAGAATTGAACTAGATATGGCCGTGTGTGTAGGAAGCACATTTCTTTTGTTCTGAGCAAGCTCACTGTTCTGGCACTATAGGAAACACAGTAGAGTGGAAGAGTGCTCTTTTCGCTAAAGCAGAGTGTGTTGATTTTAAGGCAAGCTAGCGTTTGTTTCCCAGTCTTAAATGGAGTGGAATTCCATGCAGTTTCTGGTCCTATGAGCAAGAGTTGTTTTATAGTAAGAAGAGTCACTATTGGGCTGCCATTGCCATACACAGGACAAATAGCACTGGCATCTGTTCCCAGCAAGTACAGTGTATCAGACTGAAGAGGAGCTACTGTTCTTGTCAGGTTCCTACGCAGAATTGAACTAGATATGGCCGTGTGTGCAGGAAGCACAGTTCTTTTGTTCTGAGCAAGCTCACTGTTTGGAAACCATAGGAAACACAGTAGAGTAGAAGAGTGCTCTTTTCTCAAAAGCAGAGTGTGTTTTTTGTAAGGCAAGCTAGCGTTTTTTTCCCAGTCCTAAATGGAGTTGAATCACATGCAGTTTCTGGTCCTACGAGCAAGAGTTGTTTTCTGGTAAGGAAAGTCACTATTGTGCTCCCTTTGCCATACACAGTGCTAATAGCACTCGCGTCTTTTCCCAGCAAGTACAGTGTATCGGACTGAAGAGGATCTACTGTTCTTGTCAGTTTCCTAAGCAGAGTTGAACTAGATATGGCCCGTGTGTTTAGGAAACACAGTTATTATGTTCTGAGCAAGCTCACTGTTCTGGCCCTATAGGAAACACAGTACAGTAGAAGAGTGCTCTTTTCTCTAAAGCAGAGTGTGTTTCTTGTAAGGCGAGCTCGTGTTTATTTCCCAGTCTTAAATGGAGTTGAGTCACATGCAGTTTTTGGTCCTATGAGCAAGAGATGTTTTCTGGAAAGAAGAGTCACTATTGTGCTCCAAATGCCATACACAGTGCAAATAGCACTCGCGTCTGTTCCCAGCAAGTACAGTGTATTGTTCTGAAGAGGAGCTACTGTTCTTGTCAGTTTCCTAAGCAGAGTTGATCTACATATGGTCCGTGTGTGTAGGAAGCACAGTTCTTTTGTTCTGAGCAAGCTCACTGTTTGGACCCCATAGGAAACACAGTAGAGCAGAAGAGTGCTCTTTTCTCAAAAGCAGAGTGTGTTTCTTCTAAGGCGAGCTAGTGTTTGTTTCCCATTCCTATGTGGAGTTGAATCACATGCAATTTCTGGTCGTACGAGCAAGAGTTTTTTTCTGGTAAGGAAAGTCACTATTGCGCTCCCATTGCCATACAGTACAAAGAGCACTCCCGCCTGATCCCAGCAAGTACAGTGTATTGGACTGAAGAGGAGCTACTGTTCTTCTCATTTTCCTAAGGAGAGTTGAACGAGATATTGCCCGTGTGTCTAGGAAGCACAGTTCATTTGTTCTGAGCAAGCTCACTCTTCTGGCCCTATAGGAAACACAGTAGAGTAGAAGAGTGCTCTTTTCTCAAAAGCAGAGTGTGTTTCTTGTAAGGCGAGCTAGCATTTGTTTCCCAGTCTAAATGGAGTTGAACCAAATGCAGTTTCTGGTCCTTCGAGCAAGAGTTGTTTTCTGGTAAGGAAAGTCACTATTGCGCTCCCATTGCCATACAGTGCAAATAGCACTCGCGTCTGTTCCCAGCAAGTACAGTGTATCGGACTGAAGTGGAGCTACTGTTCTTGTCAGTGTCCTAAGCAGAGTTGAACTAGATATGGCCCGTGTGTAGGAAGCACAGTTCTTTTTTCTGAGCAAGCTCACTGTTCTGGCCCTATAGGAAACACAGTAGAATAGAAGAGTGCTCTTTTCTCTAAAGCAGAGTGTGTTTCTTGTAAGGCGAGCTAGCGTTTGTTTCCCAGTCTTAAATGGAGTTGAATCACATGCAGTTTCTGGTCCTACGAGCAAGAGTTGTTTTATGGTAAGAAGAGTCACTATTGCGCTGCTATGCCATACACAGGACAAATAGCACTGGCGTCTGTTCCCAGCAAGTACAGTGTATTAGACTGAAGAGGATCTGCTGTTCTTGTCAGGTTCCTAAGCAGAATTGAACTAGATATGGCCGTGTGTGTAGGAAGCACAGTTCTTTTGTTCTGAGCAAGCTCACTGTTCGGACCCCATAGGAAACACAGTAGAGTAGAAGAGTGCTCTTTTCTCAAAAGCAGAGTGTGCTTCTTGTAAGGCGAGCTAGCGTTTGTTTCCCAGTCCTAAATGGAGTTCAATCACATGCAATTTCTGGTCCTATGAGCAAGAGTTGTTTTCTCGTAAGGAAAGTCACTATTGCACTCCCATTGCCATACACAGTGTAAATAGACATCGCGTCTGTTCCCAGCAAGTACAGTGTATCGGACTGAAGAGGAGCTACTGTTCTTGTCAGGTTCCTAAGCAGAGTTGAACTAGATATGGCCCGTGTGTGTAGGAAGCACAGTTCTTATGTTCTGAGCAAGCTCACTGTTCTGGCCCTATAGGAAACACAGTAGTGTAGAAGAGTGCTCTTTTCTCAAAAGCAGAGTGTGTTTCTTGTAAGGCGAGCTAGAGTTTGTTTCCCAGTCCTAAATGGAGTTGAGTCACATGCAGATTCTGGTCTTACGAGCAAGAGTTGTTTTCTGGTAAGACGAGTCACTATTGTGTTCCAATTGCCATACACAGTGCAAATAGCACTCGCGTCTGTTCTCAGCTAGTACAGTGTATCGGACTGAAGAGGAGCTACTGTTCTTGTCAGTTTCCTAAGCAGAGTTGAAGTAGATATGGCCGTGTGTGTAGGAAGCATAGTTATTATATTCTGAGCAAGCTCACTGTTCTGGCCCTAAAGGAAACACAGTAGAGTAGAAGAGTGCTCTTTTCTCTAAAGCAGAGTGTGTTTCTTTTAAGGCGAGCTCGTGTTTGTTTCCCAGTCCTAAATGGAGATGAGTCACAGGCAGTTTTTGGTCCTACGAGCAAGAGTTGTTTTCTGGTAAGAAGAGTCACTATTGCGCTCCAAAATGCCATGCACAGTGCATATAGCACTCGCGTCTGTTCCCAGCAAGTACAGTGTATCGGACTGAATAGGAGCTACTGTTCTTGTCAGTTTCCTAAGCAGAGTTGAACTAGATATGGCCCGTGTGTAGGAAGCACAGTTCTTTTGTTCTGAGCAAGCTCACTGTTTGGACCCCTTAGGAAACACAGTAGAGTAGAAGAGTGCTCTTTTCTCTAAAGTTGAGTGTGTTTCTTGTAAGGCGAGCTAGCGTTTGTTTCCCAGTCATAAATGGAGTTGAATCACATGCAGTTTCTGGTCCTCCGAGCAAGAGTTGTTTTATGGAAAGAAGAGTCACTATTGCGCTGCCATTGCCATACACAGGACAAATAGCACTGGGGTCTGTTCCCAGCAAGTACAGTGTATTGGACTGAAGAGGATCTACTGTTCTTGTCAGGTTCCTAAGTAGAATTGAACTAGATATGGCAGTGTGTGTAGGAAGCACAGATCTTTAGTTCTGAGCAAGCTCACTGTTCGGACCCCATAGGAAACACAGTAGAGTAGAAGAGTGCTCTTTTCTCTAAAGCAGAGTGTGTTTCTTGTAAGGCGAGCTAGCGTTTGTTTCCCAGTCCTAAATGGAGTTGAGTCACAGGCAGTTTTTGGTCCTACGAGCAAGAGTTGTTTTCTGGTAAGAAAAGTCACTATTGCGCTCCAAATGCCATACACAGTGCAAATAGCACTCGTGTCTGTTCCCAGCAATTACAGTGTATTGGACTGAATAGGAGCTACTGTTCTTGTCAGTTTCCTAAGCAGAGTTGAACTAGATCTGGCCCGTGTGTAGGAAGCACAGTTCTTTTGTTCTGAGCAAGCTCACTATTCTGGCCCTATAGGAAACACAGTAGAGTAGAAGAGTGCTCTTTTCTCTAAAGCAGAGTGTGTTTCTTGTAAGGCGAGCTAGCGTTTGTTTCCCAGTCCTAAATGGAGTTGAGTCACATGCAGTTTTTGGTCCTACAAGCAAGAGTTGTTTTCTGGTAAGAAGAGTCACTATTGTGCTCCAAATGCCATACAGTGTGCAAATAGCACTCGTGTCAGTTCCCAGCAAGTACAGTGTATTGGACTGAATAGGAGCTACTGTTCATGTCAGTTTCCTAAGCAGAGTTGAACTAGATATGGTCCAGTGTGTACGAAGCACAGTTCTTTGTTCTGAGCAAGCTCACTTTTTGGACCCCATAGGAAACACAGTAGAGTAGAAGAGTGCTCTTTTCTCAAAAGCAGAGAGTGTTTCTTGTAAGGCGAGCTAGCATTTGTTTCCCAGTCATAAATGGAGTTGAATCACATGCAGTTTGTGGTCCTACGAGCAAGAGTTGTTTTCTGGTAAGGAAAGTCACTATTGCACTCCCATTGCCATACACAGGACAAATAGCATTCACGTCTGTTCCCAGCAAGTACAGTGTATTGGACTGAAGAGGAGCTACTGTTCTTCTCAGTTTCCTAAGCAGAGTTGAACTACATATGTTCCTTGTGTGTAGGAAGCACAGTTCTTTTGTTCTGAGCAAGCTCACTGTTTGGACCGTATAGGAAACACAGTAGAGTAGAAGAGTGCTCTTTTCTCTAAAGCAGAGTGTGTTTCTTGTAAGGCGAGCTAGTGTTTGGTTCCCAGTCCTAAATGGAGGGGATTCACATGCAGGTTCTGGTCCTATGATCAAGAGTTGTTTTATGGTAAGAAGAGTCACTATTGCGCTGCCATTGCCATACACAGGACAAATAGCACTGGCGTCTGTTCCCAGCAAGTACAGTGTATCGGACTGAAGAGGAGCTACTGTTCTTGTCAGTTTCCTAAGCAGAGTTGAACTAGATATGGCCCGTGTGTGTAGGAAGCACAGTTCTTATGTTCTGAGCAAGCTCACTGTTCTGGACCTATAGGAAACAAAGTAGAGTAGATGAGTGCTCTTTTCTCAAAAGCAGAGTGTGTTTCTTGTAAGGCGAGCTAGCGTTTGTTTCCTAGCTCTAAATGGAGTTGAATCACATGCAGTTTCTGGTCCTACGAACAATAGTTGTTTTCTGGTACGGAAAGTCACTATTGCGCTCCCATTGCCATACACACTGCAAATAGCAATGGCGTAGGTTCGCAGCAAGTACAGTGTATTGGACTGAATAGGAGCTACTGTTCTTCTCAGTTTCCTAAGCAGAGTTGAACTAGATATGGCCCGTTTGTAGGAAGCACAGTTCTTTTGTTCTGAGCAAGTTCTATCTTCTAGCCCTATAGGAAACACAGTAGAGTAGAAGAGTGCTCTTTTCTCTAAAGCAGAGTGTGTTTCTTTTAAGGCGAGCTAGCGTTTGTTTCCCAGTCCTAAATGGAGTTGAATCACATGCAGTTTCTGGTCCTATGAGCAAGAGTTGTTTTATGGTAAGAATAGTCACTATTGCGCTGCCATTGCCATACACAGGACAAATAGCACTGGCGTCTGTTCCCAGCAAGTACAGTGTATTTGACTGAAGAGGATCTACTGTTCTTGTCAGGTTCCTAAGCAGAATTGAACTAGATATGGCCGTGTGTGTAGGAAGCACATTTCTTTTGTTCTGAGCAAGCTCACTGTTCTGGCACTATAGGAAACACAGTAGAGTGGAAGAGTGCTCTTTTCGCTAAAGCAGAGTGTGTTGATTTTAAGGCAAGCTAGCGTTTGTTTCCCAGTCTTAAATGGAGTGGAATTCCATGCAGTTTCTGGTCCTATGAGCAAGAGTTGTTTTATAGTAAGAAGAGTCACTATTGGGCTGCCATTGCCATACACAGGACAAATAGCACTGGCATCTGTTCCCAGCAAGTACAGTGTATCAGACTGAAGAGGAGCTACTGTTCTTGTCAGGTTCCTACGCAGAATTGAACTAGATATGGCCGTGTGTGCAGGAAGCACAGTTCTTTTGTTCTGAGCAAGCTCACTGTTTGGAAACCATAGGAAACACAGTAGAGTAGAAGAGTGCTCTTTTCTCAAAAGCAGAGTGTGTTTTTTGTAAGGCAAGCTAGCGTTTTTTTCCCAGTCCTAAATGGAGTTGAATCACATGCAGTTTCTGGTCCTACGAGCAAGAGTTGTTTTCTGGTAAGGAAAGTCACTATTGTGCTCCCTTTGCCATACACAGTGCTAATAGCACTCGCGTCTTTTCCCAGCAAGTACAGTGTATCGGACTGAAGAGGATCTACTGTTCTTGTCAGTTTCCTAAGCAGAGTTGAACTAGATATGGCCCGTGTGTTTAGGAAACACAGTTATTATGTTCTGAGCAAGCTCACTGTTCTGGCCCTATAGGAAACACAGTACAGTAGAAGAGTGCTCTTTTCTCTAAAGCAGAGTGTGTTTCTTGTAAGGCGAGCTCGTGTTTATTTCCCAGTCTTAAATGGAGTTGAGTCACATGCAGTTTTTGGTCCTATGAGCAAGAGATGTTTTCTGGAAAGAAGAGTCACTATTGTGCTCCAAATGCCATACACAGTGCAAATAGCACTCGCGTCTGTTCCCAGCAAGTACAGTGTATTGTTCTGAAGAGGAGCTACTGTTCTTGTCAGTTTCCTAAGCAGAGTTGATCTACATATGGTCCGTGTGTGTAGGAAGCACAGTTCTTTTGTTCTGAGCAAGCTCACTGTTTGGACCCCATAGGAAACACAGTAGAGTAGAAGAGTGCTCTTTTCTCAAAAGCAGAGTGTGTTTCTTCTAAGGCGAGCTAGTGTTTGTTTCCCATTCCTATGTGGAGTTGAATCACATGCAATTTCTGGTCGTACGAGCAAGAGTTTTTTTCTGGTAAGGAAAGTCACTATTGCGCTCCCATTGCCGTACAGTACAAAGAGCACTCCCGCCTGATCCCAGCAAGTACAGTGTATTGGACTGAAGAGGAGCTACTGTTCTTCTCATTTTCCTAAGGAGAGTTGAACGAGATATTGCCCGTGTGTCTAGGAAGCACAGTTCATTTGTTCTGAGCAAGCTCACTCTTCTGGCCCTATAGGAAACACAGTAGAGTAGAAGAGTGCTCTTTTCTCAAAAGCAGAGTGTGTTTCTTGTAAGGCGAGCTAGCGTTTGTTTCCCAGTCCTAAATGGAGTTGAATCAAATGCAGTTTCTGGTCCTACGAGCAAGAGTTGTTTTCTGGTAAGGAAAGTCACTATTGCACTCCCATTGCCATACACAGTGCAAATAGCACTGGCCTCTGTTCCCAGCAAGTACATTTATCGGAAGGAAGAGGAGCTACTGTTCTTGTCAGTTTCCTAAGCAGAGTTGAAGTAGATATGGCCCGTGTGTGTAGGAAGCACAGTTCTTATGTTCTGAGCAAGCTCACTGTTCTGGCCCTATAGGAAACACAGTAGAGTAAAAGAGTGCTCTTTTCTCAAAAGCAGAGTGTGTTTCTTGTAAGGCGAGCTAGCGTTTGTTTCCCAGTCCTAAATGGAGTTAAATCAAATGCAGTTTCTGGTACTACGAGCACGAGTTGTTTTATGGTAAGAATACTCACTATTGAGCTGCCATTGCCATACACAGGACAAATAGCAATGCTGTCTGTTCCCAGCAAGTACAGTGTATTGGACTGAAGAGGATCTACTGTTCTCGTCAGGTTCCTAAGCAGAATTGAACTAGATATGGCCGTGTGTGTAGGAAGCACAGTTCTTTTGTTCTGAGCAGCTCACTGTTCGGACCCCATAGGAAACACAGTAGAGTAGAAGAGTGCTTTTTTCTCTAAAGCAGAGTGTGTTTCTTGTAAGGCGAGCTCGCGTTTGTTTCCCAGTCCTAAATGGAGTTGAATCACAGGCAGTTTTTGGTCCTATGTACAAGAGTTGTTTTCTGGTAAGAAGAGTCACTATTGCGCTCCAAATGCCATACACATTGCAAATAGCACTCGCGTCTGTTCCCAGCAAGTACAGTGTATTGGACTGAATAGGAGCTACTGTTCTTGTCAGTTTCCTAAGCAGAGTTGAACTAGATATGGCCCGTGTGTTGGAAGCACAGTTCTTTTGTTCTGAGCAAGCTCACTCTTCTAGCCCTATAGGAAACACAGTAGAGTAGAAGAGTGCTCTTTTCTCTAAAGCAGAGTGTGTTTCTTTTAAGGCAAGCTAGCGTTTGTTTCCCAGTCCTAAATGGAGTTGAATCACATGCAGTTTCTGGTCCTATGAGCAAGAGTTGTTTTATGGTAAGAAGAGTCACTATTGCGCTGCCATTGCCATACACAGGACAAATAGCACTGGCGTCTGTTCCCAGCAAGTACAGTGTATTGGACTGAAGAGGATCTACTGTTCTTTTCAGGTTCCTAAGCAGAATTGAACTAGATATGGCCCGTGTGTGTAGGAAGCACAGTTCTTTTGTTCAGAGCAAGCTCAATGTTCGGAAACCATAGGAAACATAGTAGCGTAGAAGAGTGCTCTTTTCTCAAAAGCAGAGTGTGTTTCATGTAAGGAGAGCTAGCGTTTGTTTCCCAGTACTAAATGGAGTTGAATCACATGCAATTTCTGGTCCTAGGAGCAAGAGTTGTTTTCTGGTAAGGAAAGTCACTATTGCGCTCCAATTGCCATACACAGTGCAAATAGCACTCGTGTCCTTTCCCAGCAAGTACAGTGTATCGGACTGAATAGGATCTACTGTTCTTGTCAGTTTCCTAAGCAGAGTTGAACTAGATATGGCCCGTGTGTAGGAAGCACAGTTCTTTTGTTCTGAGCAAGCTCACTGTTTGGACCCCTTAGGAAACACAGTAGAGTAGAAGAGTGCTCTTTTCTCTAAAGCTGAGTGTGTTTCTTGTAAGGCGAGCTAGCGTTTGTTTCCCAGTCCTAAATGGAGTTGAATCAAATGCAGTTTCTGGTCCTACGAGCAAGAGTTGTTTTCTGGTAAGGAAAGTCACTATTGCACTCCCATTGCCATACACAGTGCAAATAGCACTGGCGTCTGTTCCCAGCAAGTACATTTATCGGAAGGAAGAGGAGCTACTGTTCTTGTCAGTTTCCTAAGAAGAGTTGAACTAGATATGGCCCGTGTGTCTAGGAAGCACAGTTCTTATGTTCTGAGCAAGCTCACTGTTCTGGCCCTATAAGAAACACAGTAGAGTAGAAGAGTGCTCTTTTCTCAAAAGCAGAGTGTGTTTCTTGTAAGGCTAGCTAGCGTTTGTTTCCCAGTACTAAATGGAGTTGAATCACATGCAATTTCTGGTCCTAGGAACAAGAGTTGTTTTCTGGTAAGGAAAGTCACTATTGCGCTCCAATTGCCATACATAATGCAAATAGCACTCGTGTCCTTTCCCAGCAAGTACAGTGTATCGGACTGAAGAGGATCTACTGTTCTTGTCAGTTTCCTAAGCAGAGTTGAACTAGATATGGCCTGTGTGTGTAGGAAGCACAGTTCTTATGTTCTGAGCAAGCTCACTGTTCTGGCACTATAGGAAACACAGTAGAGTAGAAGAGTGCTCTTTTCTCAAAAGCAGAGTGTGTTTCTTGTAAGGCAAGCTAGCGTTTGTTTCCTAGTCCTAAATGGAGTTGAATCACATGCAGTTTCTGGTCCTATGAACAAGAGTTGTTTTCTGGTAAGGAAAGTCACATTGCGCTCCCATTGCCATACACAGTGCAAATAGCACTAGCGTCTGTTCCCAGCAAGTACAGTATATTGGACTGAATAGGTGCTACTGTTCTTGTCAGAATTCTAAGCAGAGTTGAAGTAGATATGGCCCGTGTGTGTAGGAAGCACAGTTCATTTGTTCTGAGCAAGCTCACTGTTTGGACCCCAAAGGATACACAGTAGAGTAGAAGAGTGCTCTTTTCTCTAAAGAAGAGTGTGTTTCTTGTAAGGCGAGCTAGCATTAGTTTCGCAGTCCTAAATGGATTTGAATCCCATGCAGTTTCTGGTACTACAAGCAAGAGTTTTTTTCTGGTAAGAAGAGTCACTATTGTGCTACCATTGCCATACACAGGACAAATAGCACTGGCCTCTGTTCGCAGCAAATACAGTGTATTGGACTGAAGAGGATCTACTGTTCTTGTCAGGTTCCTAAGCAGAATTGAACTAGACATGGCCGTGTGTAGGAAGCACAGTTCTTTTGTTCTGAGCAAGCTCACTGTTCGGACCACATACGAAACACAGTAGAGTAGAAGAGTGCTCTTTTCTCTAAAGCATAGTGTGTTTCTTGTAAGGCGAGCTCACGTTTGTTTCCCAGTCCTAAATGGAGTTGAGTCACAGGCAGTTTTTGGTCCTATGAGCAAGAGTTGTGTTCTGGTAAGAAGAGTAACTATTGCGCTCCAAATGCCATACACAGTGCAAATAGCACTCGCGTCTGTTCCCAGCAAGTACAGTGTATCGGACTGAAGAGGAGCTACTGTTTTTGTCAGTTTCCTAGGCAGATTTGAACTAGATATGGCCCATGTGTGGGAAGCGCAGTTCTTTTTTTCTGAGCAAGCTCACTGTTCTGGCCCTATAGGAAACAAAGTAGAAAAATGAGTGCTCTTTTCTCTAAAGCAGAGTGTATTTCTTGTAAGGCGAGCTAGTGTTTGTTTCCTAGCTCTAAATGGAGTTGAATCACATGCAGTTTCTGGTCCTACGAACAAGAGTTGTTTTCTGG
This sequence comes from Peromyscus eremicus, assembly GCF_949786415.1. NCBI lineage: Eukaryota > Metazoa > Chordata > Mammalia > Rodentia > Cricetidae > Peromyscus > Peromyscus eremicus. Next base: position 3,947 of record NW_026735189.1, on the reverse strand, counting down.
TAAGGAAAGTCACTATTGCGCTCCCATTGCCATACACACTGCAAATAGCACTGGCGTAGGTTCGCAGCAAGTACAGTGTATTGGACTGAATAGGAGCTACTGTTCTTGTCAGTTTCGTAAGCAGAGTTGAACTAGATATGGCCCGTGTGTAGGAAGCACAGTTCTTTTGTTCTGAGCAAGCTCTCTCTTCTAGCCCTATAGGAAACACAGTAGAGTAGAAGAGTGCGCTTTTCTCTAAAGCAGAGTGTGTTTCTTTTAAGGCAAGCTAGCGTTTGTTTCCCAGTCCTAAATGGAGTTGAATCACATGCAGTTTCTGGTCCTATGAGCAAGAGTTGTTTTATGGTAAGAATAGTCACTATTGCGCTGCCGTTGCCATACACAGGACAAATAGTACTGGCGTCTGTTCCCAGCAAGTACAGTGTATTGGACTGAAGAGGATCTACTGTTCTTGTCAGGTTCCTAAGCAGAATTGAACTAGATATGGCCTTGTGTGTAGGAAGCACAGCTCTTTTGTTCTGAGCAAGCCCACTGTTCTGGCACTATAGGAAACACAGTAGAGTAGAAGAGTGCTCTTTTCTCTAAAGAAGAGTGTGTTTCTTTTAAGGCAAGCTAGCGTTTGTTTCCCAGTCCTAAATGGAGTTGAATCACATGCAGTTTCTGGTCCTATGAGCAAGAGTTGTTTTATGGTAAGAAGAGTCACTATTGCCTTGCCATTGCCATACACAGGACAAATAGCACTGGCGTCTCTTTGAGCAAGTACAGTGTATTGGACTGAAGAGGATCTACTGTTCTTGTCAGGTTCCTAAGCAGAATTGAACTAGATATGGCCGTGTGTGTAGCAAGCACAGTTCTTTTGTTCTGAGCAAGCTCACCATTCGGACCCCATAGGAAACACAGTAGAGTAGAAGAGTGCTCTTTTCTCAAAAGCAGAGAGTTTTTCTTGTAAGGCGAGCTAACGTTTGTTTCCCAGTCCTAAATGGAGTTGAATCACATGCAATTTCTGGTCCTACGAGCAAGAGTTTTTTTCTGGTAAGGATAGTCACTATTGCGCTCCCATTGCCATACAGTGCAAATAGCACTCGTGTCTGTTCCCAGCAAGTACAGTGTATTGGACTGAAGAGGAGCTACTGTTCTTCTCAGTTTCCTAAGCAGAGTTGAACTAGATATGGCCCGTGTGTCTAGGAAGCACAGTTCATTTGTTCTGAGGAAGCTCACTGTTCTGGCCCTCTAGGAAACACAGTAGAGTAGAAGAGTGCTCTTTTCTCAAAAGCAGAGTGTGTTTCTTGTAAGGCGAGCTAGCGTTTGTTTCCCAGTCCTAAGTGGAGTTGAATCCCATGCAGTTTCTGGTCCTACGAGCAAGAGTTGTTTTCTGGTAAGGAAAGTCACTATTGCACTCCCATTGCCATACACAGTGCAAATAGCACTCGCGTCTGTTCCCAGCAAGTACTGTGTATGGGAAGGAAGAGGAGCTACTGTTCTTGTCAGTTTCCTAAGCAGAATTGAACTAGATATGGCCCGTGTGTGTAGGAAGCACAGTTCTTATGTTCTGAGCAAGCTCACTTTTCTGGCCCTATAGGAAACACAGTAGTGTAGAAGAGTGCTCTTTCCTCAAAAGCAGAGTGTGTTCCTTGTAAGGCGAGCTAGCGTTTGTTTCCCAGTCCTAAATGGAGTTGAATCAAATGCAGTTTCTGGTACTACGAGCACGAGTTGTTTTATGGTAAGAAGAGTCACTATTGCGCTGCCATTGCCATACACAGGACAAATAGCACTGGCCTCTGTTCGCAGCAAATACAGTGTATTTGACTGAAGAGGATCTACTGTTCTTGTCAGGTTCCTAAGCAGAATTGAACTAGATATGGCAGTGTGTGTAGGAAGCACAGTTCTTTTGTTCTGTGCAAGCCCACTGTTCTGTCCCTATAGGAAAGAGTAGAGTAGAAGAGTGCTCTTTTCGCTAAAGCAGAGTGTGTTGATTTTAAGGCGAGCTTGCGTTTGTTTCCCAGTCTTAAATGGAGTGGAATCACATGCAGTTTCTGGTCCTATGAGCAAGAGTTGTTTTATGGTAAGAATAGTCACTATTGCGCTGCCATTGCCGTACACAGGACAAATAGCACTGGTGTCTGTTCCCAGCAAGTACAGTGTATCGGACTCTAGAGGAGCTACTGTTCTTGTCAGGTTCCTAAGCAGAATTGAACTAGATATGGCCGTGTATGTAGAAAGCACAGTTTTTTTGTTCTGAGCAAGCTCACTGTTTTGGCCCTATAGGAAACACAGTACAGTAGAAGAGTGCTCTTTTCTCTAAAGCAGAGTGTGTTTCTTGTAAGGCGAACTCGTGTTTATTTCCCAGTCCTAAATGGAGTTGAGTCACATGCAGTTTTTGGTCCTATGAGCAAAAGATGTTTTCTGGAAAGAAGAGTCACTATTGTGCTCCAAATGCCATACACAGTGCAAATAGCACCCGCGTCTGTTCCCAGCAAGTACAGTGTATTGTTCTGAAGAGGAGCTACTGTTCTTGTCAGTTTCCTAAGCAGAGTTGATCTACATATGGTCCGTGTGTGTAGGAAGCACAGTTCTTTTGTTCTGAGCAATCTCACTGTTTGGAACCCATAGGAAACACAGTAGAGTAGAAGAGTGCTCTTTTATTTAAAGCAGAGTGTGTTTCTTGTAAGGCGAGCTAGCATTTGTTTCCCATTCCTATATGGAGTTGAATCACATGCAATTTCTGGTCGTACGAGCGAGAGTTGTTTTCTGGTAAGGAAAGTCACTATTGCGCTCCCATTGCCATACAGTGCAAATAGCACTCCCGTCTGTTCCCAGCAAGTACAGTGTATTGGACTGAATAGAAGCTACTGTTCTTGTCAGTTTCCTAAGCAGAGTTGAACTAGATATGGCCCTTGTATAGGAAGCACAGTTCTTTTGTTCTGAGCAAGCTCACTGTTTGGACCCCATAGGAAAAACAGTAGAGTAGAAGAGTGCTCTTTTCTCTAAAGCAGAGTGTGTTTCTTGTAAGGCGAGCTAGCGTTTGTTTCCCAGTACTAAATGTAGTTGAATCACATGCAGTTTCTGGTCCTACGAGCAAGAGTTGTTTTATGGTAAGAAGAGTCACTATTGGGCTGCCATTGCCATACACAGGACAAATAGCACTGGCGTCTGTTCCCAGCAAGTACAGTGTATTGGACTGAAGAGGATCTACTGTTCTTGTCAGGTTCCTAAGAAGATTGAACTAGATATGGCCGTGTGTGTAGGAAGCACAGTTCTTTTGTTCTGAGCAAGCTCACTGTTCAGACCCCATAGGAAACACAGTAGAGTAGAAGAGTGCTCTTTTCTCAAAATCAGAGTCTGTTTCTTTTAAGGCGAGCTAGCGTTTGATTCCCAGTCCTAAATGGAGTTGAATCACATGCAGTTTCTGGTCCTATGAACAAGAGTTGTTTTCTGGTAAGGAAAGTCACTATTGCACTCCCATTGCCATACACAGTGCAAATAGCACTCGCGTCTGTTCCCAGCAAGTACAGTGTATTGGACTGAATAGGAGCTACTGTTCTTGTCAGTTTCATAAGCAGAGTTGAACTAGATATGGCCCGTGTGCAGGAAGCACAGTTCTTTTCTTCTGAGCAAGCTCACTGTTTGGAGCCCATAGGAAACACAGTAGACTAGAAGAGTGCTCTTTTCTCTAAAGCAGAGTGTGTTTCTTGTAAGACGAGCTAGCGTTTGTTTCCCAGTCCTAAATGGAGTTGAATCACTTGCAGTTTCTGGTCCTACGAGCAAGAGTTGTTTTCTGGTAAGAAGAGTCACTATTGCGCTGCCATTGCCACACACAGGACAAATGGCACTGAGGTCTGTTCCCAGCAAGTACAGTGTATTTGACTGAAGAGGATCTACTGTTCTTGTCAGGTTCCTAAGCAGAGTTGAACAAGGTCTGGCCCGTGTGTAGGAAGCACAGTTCTTTTGTT